>NW_025746581.1:52500-102001 GCF_021184085.1 Oncorhynchus gorbuscha | reverse complement strand
GAGCAGACAAGCCTATAGGCCTATGATACAGTAAGAGATCACCCTGGAGCACACAGATGTTGAGCAGACAAGCCTATAGGCCTATGATACACTAAGAGATAAGAGATCACCCTGGGGAACACAGATGTTGAGCAGACAAGCCTATAGGCCTATGATACAGTAAGAGATCACCCTGGGGAACACAGATGTTGAGCAGACAAGCCTATAGGCCTATGATACAGTAAGAGATTACCCTGGGGAACACAGATGTTGAGCAGACAAGCCTATAGGCCTATGATACAGTAAGAGATCACCCTGGGGAACACAGATGGGCAAGGAACCAATCCCTCCCCACATCTAATTTACATCAAATACATTTTAATGAGAGTAGGACTATTATAACACTCTGTCTACCAAAATTATAAACTATATGAATATACATAACAATATCATCAACTATATGAATACACATAACATATCATAAACTATATTAATACCCATAACAATCGTCTTACCTTTAATTTCTCTCAACAGCAGCAGAGTCTGGAATGATCATTCAGTCATCGAAAGATACTTCTGTTTGCTCAACTAATTTACATATCAGGTTCTGCCTGTTCTCTCTCTCTCTCTCTCTCTCTCTCTCTCTCTCTCTCTCTCTCTCTCTCTCTCTCTCTCTCTCTCTCACAAGGAATGTATGTAAGAGACATGACCAGCATAAAGTACAACAACAGATCTATGTCAATGTAGACCAGCATAATGTACAACAATAGATCTATGTCAATGTAGACCAGCATAATGTACAACAACAGATCTATGTCAATGTAGACCAGCATAAAGTACAACAACAGATCTATGTCAATGTAGACCAGCATAAAGTACAACAACAGATCTATGTCAATGTAGACCAGCATAATGTACAACAACAGATCTATGTCAATGTAGACCAGCATAAAGTACAACAACAGATCTATCGATGGACTGCAGTGATGAGTGACATACCCCTACAGGTAACTAACAAAATAGAGTAAACACAGTGTCTTAACAGGGCGTTTTGCCACCATCAGCCGCCAGAACAATGCTCCTTGGTGTAGATACGCCTTGAAATACATTCTACAAGTGTCTGGAACTCTATTGGAGGGATGCGACATCATTCCTCCACAAGAAACTCTGTCATTTGGTATTTTGTTGATGTTGGTGGAATATACTGCCTCAGGCGCTGCTCCAGGATCTCCCATTAGTGTTCAATTGGGTTGGACCTAGTTACTGAGACGACCATGGCATATTGTGAAACATCAGCAAGTTGAGCAGTGAATTCGCCACTGAAGCTCCTGCCAAACATTTGTCATGGAAGCTCCTGGCAAGCACTTCCTGAGCAGGATCGCAGTTTCTCCTAATAGCAGCTCCTCTCTCCCCAGGGTTGAAGCTTCTCTCTTCCCAGGGGTAGAAACTTCTCTCTCCTCTTTCTCCAGGGGTAGAAACATCTCTCTCCTCTCTCTCCAGGGGTAACAGCTCCTCTCTCCCCAGGGGTAGAAACTCCTCTCTCCTCTCTCCCCAGGGGTAGAAACTCCTCTCTCCCCAGGGGTATAAACTTCTCTCTCCTCTCTCCAGGGGTAGCAACTCCTCTCTCCCCAGGGGTAGAAACCCCTCTCTCCCCAGGGGTAGGAACTCCTCTCTCCCCAGGGTTGAAGCTCCTCTATCCCCAGGGGTAGAAACTCCTCTCTCCCCAGGGTTGAAGCTCCTCTCTCCCCGGGGGTAGAAACTCCTCTATCCCCAGGGGTAGAAACTCCTCTCTCCCCAGGGGGTAGAAACTCCTCTCTCCCCAGGGGTAGAAACTGCTCTCTCTCCAAGGGTAGTAAGTCCTCTCTCTCCAGGGGTAGAAACTCCTCTCTCCCGAAGGGTTGAAGCTCCTCTCTCCCCAGTGGTAGCAACTCCTCTCTCCCCAGGGGTAGAAACTCCTCTCTCCCCAGGGGTAGAAACTCCTCTCTCTCCGGGGGTAGAAACTCCTCTCTCCCCAGGGTTGAAGCTCCTCTCTCCCCAGTGGTAGCAACTCCTCTATCCCCAGGGGTAGAAACTCCTCTCTCCCCAGGGGTATAAACTGCTCTCTCTCCAGGGGTAGCAGCTCCTCTCTCCCCAGGGGTAGAAACTCCTCTCTCCCCAAGGGTAGAAACTCCTCTCTCCCCAGGGGTAGAAACTCCTCTCTCCCCAGGGTTGAAGCTCCTCTCTCCCCAGTGGTAGCAACTCCTCTCTCCCCAGGGGTAGAAACCCCTCTCTCCCCAGGGGTAGAAACTCCTCTCTCCCCAGGGTTGAAGCTCCTCTCTCCCCGGGGGTAGAAACTCCTCTCTCCCCAGGGTTGAAGCTCCTCTCTCCCCAGTGGTAGAATCTCCTCTCTCCCCAGGGTTGAAGCTCCTCTCTCCCCAGTGGTAGCAACTCCTCTCTCCCCAGGGGTAGAAACTCCTCTCTCCCCAGGGGTAGAAACTGCACTCTCTCCAAGGGTAGTAACTCCTCTCTCTCCAGGGGTAGAATCTCCTCTCTCCCCAGGGTTGAAGCTCCTCTCTCCCCAGTGGTAGCAACTCCTCTCTCCCCAGGGGTAGAAACTACTCTCTCCCCAGGGTTGAAGCTCCTCTCTCCCCAGGGGTAGAAACTGCTCTCTCTCCAAGGGTAGTAACTCCTCCCTCTCCAGGGGTAGAAACGCCTCTCTCCCCAGGGTTGAAGCTCCTCTCTCCCCAGGGGTAGAAACTCCTCTCTCCCCAGGGGTAGAAACTCCTCTCTCCCCAGGGGTAGAAACTCCTCTCTCCCCAGGGGTAGAAACTCATCTCTCTCCAGGGGTAGAAACTCCTCTCTCTCCAGGGGTAGAAACTCCTCTCTCCCCAGGGTTGAAGCTCCTCTCTTCCCAGGGGTACAAACTCCTCTCTCCCCAGGGTTGAAGCTCCTCTCTCCTCAGGGGTAGAAACTCCTCTCTCCCCAGGGTTGAAGCTCCTCTCTCCCCAGTGGTAGCAACTCCTCTCTCCCCAGGGGTAGAAACCCCTCTCTCCCCAGGGGTAGAAACTCCTCTCTCCCCAGGGTTGAAGCTCCTCTCTCCCCGGGGGTAGAAACTACTCTCTCCCCAGGGTTGAAGCTCCTCTCTCCCCAGGGGTAGAAACTGCTCTCTCTCCAAGGTTAGTAACTCCTCCCTCTCCAGGGGTAGAAACGCCTCTCTCCCCAGGGTTGAAGCTCCTCTCTCCCCAGGGGTAGAAACTCCTCCCCAGGGGTCTCCCCCCCAGGGGTAGAAACTCCTCTCTCCCCAGGGGTAGAAACTCCTCTCTCCCCGGGGGTAGAAACTCCTCTCTCCCCAGGGGTAGAAACTCCTCTCTCTCCAGGGGTAGAAACTCCTCTCTCTCCAGGGGTAGAAACTCCTCTCTCCCCAGGGTTGAAGCTCCTCTCTCCCCAGTGGTAGCAAATCCTCTCTCCCCAGGGGTAGAAACTCCTCTCTCCCCAGGGGTAGAAACTGCTCTCTCTCCAGGGGTAGAAACTCCTCTCTCCCCAGGGTTGAAGCTCCTCTCTCCCCAGTGGTAGCAACTCCTCTCTCCCCAGGGGTAGAAACTGCTCTCTCTCCAGCGGTAGAAGTTCCTCTCTCTCAGAGGTAACAGTAGTGGTAGTCGGTGGAGGTGGTTGTAGCTGCGACTGGAGTGAGGCCTGTTCATGGGCTTTTCTAGGATTTGAAGAAATTGGGGGTTTAGTCCAAAGTCATTATGGGGGTCCGGGGTGTTTCAACAGTTTAATGCATGAATTTGGTGCACTTTGAGATTGAGAGATTAGATCTTTTTCAGGTCATTTGCACCTTTCCGTCTGCCATAGCAGACACTGTCAGTACTCAATTACATTTCCTACTGTGTGTCTATCTACTCTGGAACACTCTCTACTCTGGAACACTCAACTCTGGAACACTCTCGAC
Organism: Oncorhynchus gorbuscha; assembly: GCF_021184085.1. Classification (NCBI taxonomy): domain Eukaryota; kingdom Metazoa; phylum Chordata; class Actinopteri; order Salmoniformes; family Salmonidae; genus Oncorhynchus; species Oncorhynchus gorbuscha. The sequence continues at coordinate 98,091 of NW_025746581.1, read as the reverse complement.
TCTGGAAAGCTCTCTACTTTGGAAAACTCTCTACTCTGGAACACTCTCTACTCTGGAACACTTTCTACTCTGGAACACTCTCTACTCTCCCCAGTACACAGTCCACTTGTCATTCCAATCTCCTTTGCATTAGTGTAGCCTCTTCTGTAGCCTGTCAACTATGTGTCTGTCTATACCTGTTCTCTCCTCTCTGCACAGACCATACAAACGCTCCACACCGCGTGGCCGCGGCCACCCTAATCTGGTGGTCCCAGCGCGCACGACCCACGTGGAGTTCCAGGTCTCCGGTAGCCTCTGGAACTGCCGATCTGCGGCCAACAAGGCAGAGTTCATCTCAGCCTATGCCTCCCTCCAGTCCCTCGACTTCTTGGCACTGACGGAAACATGGATCACCACAGACAACACTGCTACTCCTACTGCTCTCTCTTCGTCCGCCCACGTGTTCTCGCACACCCGAGAGCTCCTGGTCAGCGGGGTGGTGGCACCGGGATCCTCATCTCTCCCAAGTGGTCATTCTCTCTTTCTCCCCTTACCCATCTGTCTATCGCCTCCTTTGAATTCCATGCTGTCACAGTTACCAGCCCTTTCAAGCTTAACATCCTTATCATTTATCACCCTCCAGGTTCCCTCGGAGAGTTCATCAATGAGCTTGATGCCTTGATAAGCTCCTTTCCTGAGGACGGCTCACCTCTCACAGTGCTGGGCGACTTTAACCTCCCCACGTCTACCTTTGACTCATTCCTCTCTGCCTCCTTCTTTCCACTCCTCTCCTCTTTTGACCTCACCCTCTCACCTTCCCCCTACTCACAAGGCAGGCAATACGCTCGACCTTTACAGATCTTTACTAGATGCTGTTCTTCCACTAACCTCATTGCAACTCCCCTCCAAGTCTCTGACCACTACCTTGTATCCTTTTCCCTCTCGCTCTCATCCAACACCTCCCACACTGCCCCTACTCGGATGGTATCGCGCCGTCCCAACCTTCGCTCTCTCTCCCCCGCTACTCTCTCCTCTTCCATCCTATCATCTCTTCCCTCTGCTCAAACCTTCTCCAACCTATCTCCTGATTCTGCCTCCTCAACCCTACTCTCCTCCCTTTCTGCATCCTTTGACTCTCTATGTCCCCTATCCTGCAGGCCGGCTTGGTCCTCCCCTCCCGCCCCGTGGCTCGACGACTCATTGCGAGCTCACAGAACAGGGCTCCGGGCAGCCGAGCGGAAATGGAGGAAAACTCGCCTCCCTGCGGACCTGGCATCCTTTCACTCCCTCCTCTCTACATTTTCCTCCTCTGTCTCTGCTGCTAAAGCCACTTTCTACCACTCTAAATTCCAAGCACCTGCCTCTAACCCTAGGAAGCTCTTTGCCACCTTCTCCTCCCTCGTGAATCCTCCTCCCCCACCCCTCCTCCCTCTCTGCAGATGACTTCGTCAAAACCATTTTGAAAAGAAGGTCGACGACATCCGATCCTCGTTTGCTAAGTCAAACGACACCGCTGGTTCTGCTCACACTGCCCTACCCTGTGCTCTGACCTCTTTCTCCCCTCTCTCTCCAGATGAAATCTTGCGTCTTGTGACGGCCGGCTGCCCAACAACCTGCCCGCTTGACCCTATCCCCTCCTCTCTTCTCCAGACCATTTCCGGAGACCTTCTCCCTTACCTCACCTCGCTCATCAACTCATCCCTGACCGCTGGCTACATCCCTTCCGTCCTCAAGAGAGCGAGAGTTGCACCCCTTCTGAAAAAACCTACACTCGATCCCTCCGATGTCAACAACTACAGACCAGTATCCCTTCTTTCTTTTCTCTCCAAAACTCTTGAACGTGCCGTCCTTGGCCAGCTCTACCGCTATCTCTCTCAGAATGACCTTATTGATCCAAATCAGTCAGGTTTCAAGACTAGTCATTCAACTGAGACTGCTCTTCTCTGCATCACGGAGGCGCTCCGCACTGCTAAAGCTAACTCTCTCTCCTCTGCTCTCATCCTTCTAGACCTATCGGCTGCCTTCGATACTGTGAACCATCAGATCCTCCTCTCCACCCTCTCCGAGTTGGGCATCTCCGGCGCGGCCCACGCTTGGATTGCGTCCTACCTGACAGGTCGCTCCTACCAGGTGGTGTGGCGAGAATCTGTCTCCTCACCACGCGCTCTCACCACTGGTGTCCCCCAGGGCTCTGTTCTAGGCCCTCTCCTATTCTCGCTATACACCAAGTCACTTGGCTCTGTCATAACCTCACATGGTCTCTCCTATCATTGCTATGCAGACGACACACAATTAATCTTCTCCTTTCCCCTTCTGATGACCAGGTGGTGAATCGCATCTCTGCATGTCTGGCAGACATATCAGTGTGGATGACGGATCACCACCTCAAGCTGAACCTCGGCAAGACGGAGCTGCTCTTCCTCCCGGGGAAGGACTGCCCGTTCCATGATCTCGCCATCACGGTTGACAACTCCATTGTGTCCTCCTCCCAGAGCGCTAAGAACCTTGGCGTGATCCTGGACAACACCCTGTCGTTCTCAACTAACATCAAGGCGGTGGCCCGTTCCTGTAGGTTCATGCTCTACAACATCCGCAGAGTACGACCCTGCCTCACACAGGAAGCGGCGCAGGTCCTAATCCAGGCACTTGTCATCTCCCGTCTGGATTACTGCAACTCGCTGTTGGCTGGGCTCCCTGCCTGTGCCATTAAACCCCTACAACTCATCCAGAACGCCGCAGCCCGTCTGGTGTTCAACCTTCCCAAGTTCTCTCACGTTACCCCGCTCCTCCGCTCTCTCCACTGGCTTCCAGTTGAAGCTCGCATCCGCTACAAGACCATGGTGCTTGCCTACGGAGCTGTGAGGGGAACGGCACCTCAGTACCTCCAGGCTCTGATCAGGCCCTACACCCAAACAAGGGCACTCTGTTCATCCACCTCTGGCCTGCTCGCCTCCCTACCACTGAGGAAGTACAGTTCCCGCTCAGCCCAGTCAAAACTGTTCGCTGCTCTGGCCCCCCAATGGTGGAACAAACTCCCTCACGACGCCAGGACAGCGGAGTCAATCACCACCTTCCGGAGACACCTGAAACCCCACCTCTTTAAGGAATACCTAGGATAGGATAATTAATCCTTCTCATCCCCCCCCCTAAAAGATTTAGATGCACTATTGTAAAGTTACTGTTCCACTGGAAGTCATAAGGTGAATGCACCAATTTGTAAGTCGCTCTGGATAAGAGCGTCTGCTAAATGACTTAAATGTAAATGTAAATGTACTCTGGAACTCTATCTTCTCTGGAACACTCTACTCTGGGACACTTTCTACTCTGGAACACGATCTACTCTGGAACACGATCTACTCTGGAACACTCTCTACTCTGGAACACTCTATACTCTGGAACACTCTCTACTCTGGAACACTCTCTACTCTGCAACACACTACTCTGGAACACTATCTTCTCTGGAACACTCTCTACTCCGGAACACTATCTACTCTGGAACACTCTACTCTGGAACACTCTACACTCTCTACTCTGCAACACACTACCCTGGAACACCATCTTCTCTGGAACACTCTCTACTCTGGAACACTCTATTGTGGAACACTCTCTACTCTGGAAAACTCTCTACTTTGGAACACTCTCTACTCTGGAACACACCACTCTGGAACTCTCTCTACTCTGGAACACTCTCTACTCTGGAACACTCTCTACTCTGCAACACTATCTACTCTGGAACACTCTCGACTCTGGAACACTCTCTACTCTGGAACACTCTCGACTCTGGAAAGCTCTCTACTTTGGAAAACTCTCTACTCTGAAACACTCTCTACTCTGCAACACACTCTACTCTGGAACACTCCACTCTGGAACACACTACTCTTGAACACTCTCTACTCTGGAACACTCTCTACTCTGGAACACTCTCTACTCTGCAACACTATCTACTCTGCAACACTATCTACTCTGGAACACTCTCGACTCTGGAACACTCTCTACTCTGGAACACACCACTCTGGAACACTCTCTACTCTGGAACACTCCCCACTCTGGAACACTCTCTACTCAGGAACACTCTCTACTCTGGAACACACCACTCTGGAACACTCTACTCTGGAACACTCTCTACTCTGGAACACTCTCTACTCTGGAACACACCACTCTGGAACACTCTCTACTCTGGAACACTCTCTACTCTGGAACACTCTCTACTCTGGAACACTCTCGACTCAGGAACACTCTTTCTACTATTCAACTCGGACAAAACAGAGATGCTTGTTCTAGGTCCCAAGAAACAAAGAGATCTTCTGTTGAATCTGACAATTAATCTTAATGGTTGTACAGTCGTCTCAAATAAAACTGTGAAGGACCTCGGCGTTAATTTGGACCCTGATCTCTCTTTTGAAGAACATATCAAGACCATTTCGAGGACAGCTTTTTTCCATCTACGTAATATTGCAAAAATCAGAAACTTTCTGTCCAAAAATGATGCAGAAAAATTAATCCATGCTTTTGTCACTTCTAGGTTAGACTACTGCAATGCTCTACTTTCCGGCTACCCGGATAAAGCACTAAATAAACTTCAGTTAGTGCTAAATACGGCTGCTAGAATCCTGACTAGAACCAAAAAAAAATGATCATATTACTCCAGTGCTAGCCTATCTACACTGGTTTCCTGTCAAAGCAAGGGCTGATTTCAAGGTTTTACTGCTAACCTACAAAGCATTACATGGGCTTGCTCCTAGCTATCTCTCTGATTTGGTCCTGCCGTACATACCTACACGTACGCTACGGTCACAAGACGCAGGCCTCCTAATTGTCCCTAGAATTTCTAAGCAAACAGCTGGAGGCAGGGCTCTCTCCTATAGAGCTCCATTTTTATGGAACGGTCTGCCTACCCATGTCAGAGATGCAAACTCAGGCTCAACCTTAAAGTCTTTACTGAAGACTCATCACTTCAGTGGGTCATATGATTGAGTGTAGTCTGGCCCAGGAGTGTGAAGGTGAACGGAAAGGCTCTGGAGCAACGAACCGCCCTTGCTGTCTCTGCCTGGCCGGTTCCCCTCTTTCCACTGGGATTCTCTGCCTCTAACCCTATTACAGGGGCTGAGTCACTGGCTTACTGGGACTCTCTCATGCCGTCCCTGGAGGGGGTGCGTCACCTGAGTGGGTTGATTCACTGTTGTGGTCATCCTGTTTGGGTTGGCGCCCCCCTTGGGTTGTGCCGTGGCGGAGATCTTTGTGGGCTATACTCAGCCTTGTCTCAGGATGGTAAGTTGGTGGTTGAAGATAACCCTCTAGTGGTGTGGGGGCTGTGCTTTGGCAAAGTGGGTGGGGTTATATCCTTCCTGTTTGGCCCTGTCCGGGGGTGTCCTCGGATGGGGCCACAGTGTCTCCTGACCCCTCCTGTCTCAGCCTCCAGTATTTATGCTGCAGTAGTTTGTGTCGGGGGGCTGGGGTCAGTTTGTTTTATCTGGAGTACTTCTCCTGTCCTATTCGGTATCCTGTGTGAATCTAAGTGTGCGTTCTCTAATTCTCTCCTTCTCTCTTTCTTTCTCTCTCTCGGAGGACCTGAGCCCTAGGACCGTGCCCCAGGACTACCTGACATGATGACTCCTTGCTGTCCCCAGTCCACCTGACTGTGCTGCTGCTCCAGTTTAAACTGTTCTTCCTTATTATTATTTGACCATACTGGTCATTTATGAACATTTGAACATCTTGGCCATGTTCTGTTATAATCTCCACCCGGCACAGCCAGAAGAGGACTGGCCACCCCACATAGCCTGGTTCCTCTCTAGGTTTCTTCCTAGGTTTTGACCTTTCTAGGGAGTTTTTCCTAGCCACCGTGCTTCTACACCTGCATTGCTTGCTGTTTGGGGTTTTAGGCTGGGTTTCTGTACAGCACTTTGAGATATCAGCTGATGTACGAAGGGCTATATAAATAAATTTGATTTGATTTGATAATATCCACTGCATTATAATATCCACTATTCTGTCATTATAATATCCACTATTCTGTCATTATAATATCCACTATTCTGACATTATAATATTCACTATTCTGTCATTATAATATCCACTATTCTGACATTATAATATCCATTATTCTGTCATTATAATATCCACTATTCTGCCATTATAATATCCACTATTCTGTCATCATAATATCCACTATTCTGTCATTATAATATCTACTATTCTGTCATTATAATATCCACTATTCTGACATTATAATATTCACTATTCTGTCATTATAATATCCACTATTCTGACATTATAATATCCATTATTCTGTCATTATAATATCCACTATTCTGCCATTATAATATCCACTATTCTGTCATCATAATATCCACTATTCTGTCATTATAATATCTACTATTCTGTCATTATAATATCCACTATTCTGACATTATAATATTCACTATTCTGTTATTATAATATCCACTATTCTGACATTATAATATCCACTATTGTCACGATCGTTGTAAGCCTACTCAGACCAACGTGCAGCGTGATCTGGGTTTCAGATCTTTTATTTAAAGTAAGTGAACCACACAACAAAACAATAAAGACTAAACGATACGTGATGACAATGGACTGCTGACATGCAACTACACATAAACAATATCCCACAAAACACAGGTGGGAAAAAGCTACCTAAATATGATCCCCAATTAGAGACAACGATTACCAGCTGCCTCTAATAGGAATCATACAAAATCAGGTAACAGGGTTGACCTTTAAGGTTGACAGGTTGTTTCTTTTGTAACATTAAAATGACTAATTTCCTTCAAATCAACACATTTATCTGACTTCTAATGTTGCCAAGAAATGTGCGCCATTTTGTAACTGTGTAGTAGGCTACAAACGCACCTTCACTTTCATGATATCCATCCTGCCCTGCCTATCTAAGGTCTTCGAAAGCCAAGTCAACAAACAGGTCACTGACCATCTCAAATCCCACCGTACCTTCTCCGCTGTGCAATCTGGTTTCCGAGCCGGTCACGGGTGCACCTCAGCCACACTCAAGGTACGAAACGATATCATAACCGCCATCGATAAAAGACAGTACTGTGCAGCCGTCTTCATCGACCTTGCCAAGGCTTTCGACTCTGTCAATCACCATATTCTTATCGACAGACTCAATAGCCTCGGTTTTTCGGATGACTGCCTTGCCTGGTTCACCAATTACTTTGCAGACAGAGTTCAGTGTGTCAAATTGGAGGGCATGCTGTCCGGTCCTCTGGCAGTCTTTATGGGGGTGCCACAGGGTTCAATTCTCGGGCCGACACTTTTCTCTGTATATATCAATGATGTTGCTCTTGCTGCGGGCGATTCCCTGATCCACCTCTACGCAGACGACACCATTCTATATACTTTCGGCCCGTCATTGGACACTGTACTATCTAACCTCCAAACGAGCTTCAATGCAATACAGCACTCCTTCCGTGGCCTCCAACTGCTCTTAAACGCGAGTAAAACCAAATGCATGCTTTTCAACCGATCGCTGCCTGCACCCGCATGCCCGACTAGCATCACCACCCTGAATGATTCCAACCTTGAATATGTGGACATCTATAAGTACCTAGGTGTCTGGCTAGACTGTAAACTCTCCTTCCAGACTCACATCAAACATCTCCAATCGAAAATCAAATCAAGAGTCGGCTTTCTATTCCGCAACAAAGCCTCCTTCACTCACGCCGCCAAGCTTACCCTAGTAAAACTGACTATCCTACCGATCCTCGACTTCGGCGATGTCATCTACAAAATGGCTTCCAACACTCTACTCAGCAAACTGGATGCAGTCTATCACAGTGCCATCCGTTTTGTCACTAAAGCACCTTATACGAGCCACCACTGCGACTTGTATGCTCTAGTCGGCTGTCCCTCGCTACATATTCGTCGCCAGACCCACTGGCTCCAGGTCATCTACAAGTCCATGCTAGGTAAAGCTCCGCCTTATCTCAGTTCACTGGTCACGATGGCAACACCCATCCGTAGCACACGCTCCAGCAGGTGTATCTCACTGATCATCCCTAAAGCCAACACCTCATTTGGCCGCCTTTCATTCCAGTACTCTGCTGCCTGTGACTGGAACGAACTGCAAAAATCGCTGAAGTTGGAGACTTTTATCTCCCTCACCAACTTCAAACATCAGCTATCCGAGCAGCTAACCGATCGCTGCAGCTGTACATAGTCTATTGGTAAATAGCCCACCCATTTTCACCTACCTCATTCCCATACTGTTTTTATACTGTTTTTTATTTATTTACTTTTCTGCTCTTTTGCACACCAATATCTCTACCTGTACATGACTATCTGATCATTTATCACTCCAGTGTTAATCTGCAAAATTGTAATTATTCGCCTACCTCCTCATGCCTTTTGCACACATTGTATATAGACTCCCCTTTTTTCTACTGTGTTATTGACTTGTTAATTGTTTATTCCATGTGTAACTCTGTGTTGTCTGTTCACACTGAAATGCTGAGAACTTGTTCTCAACTAGTCTACCTGCTTAAATAAAGGTGAAATAAAAATAAATAAAACTAAATGATATTAGCAAACCACATGGCTTGTTCCACCACATTAAGTCCCTTTTGGGTAGTGAAACTGGGAAAAAACTGTTTGATTTCACCTCATTTTTTACATTCTGTCATGAAGATGAACATGTTCAACTTAATAAGCATGTTTTCCCATCTCAAGAGGTTAAATAAATCAAATCCATAGGGCCTATTATGTGTCAAATAAAGTAACATGGTTGACCATAACAGGGTTGTGAAATCAAAAATAAAAAAAGTTTAGTCATTATTAGTTTTATTTGTTCAAGATATAAGACCTTTCCTGTGACTGGAATGATAATAAGACCTTTCCTGTGACTGGAATGATAATAAGACCTTTCCTGTGACTGGAATGATAATAAGACCTTTCCTGTGACTGGAATGATAATAAGACCTTTCCTGTGACTGGAATGATAATAAGACCTTTCCTGTGACTGGAATGATAATAAGACCTTTCCTGTGACTGGAATGATAATAAGACCTTTCCTGTGACTGGAATGATAATAAGACCTTTCCTGTGACTGGAATGATAATAAGACCTTTCCTGTGACTGGAATGATAATAAGACCTTTCCTGTGACTGGAATGATAATAAGACCTTTCCTGTGACTGGAATGATAATAAGACCTTTCCTGTGACTGGAATGATAATAAGACCTTTCCTGAATGACTGGAATGATAAAAGACCTTTCCTGAACTGAATGATAATAAGACCTTTCCTGTGACTGGAATGATAATAAGACCTTTCCTGTGACTGGAATGATAATAAGACCTTTCCTGTGACTGGAATGATAATAAGACCTTTCCTGTGACTGGAATGATAATAAGACCTTTCCTGTGACTGGAATGATAATAAGACCTTTCCTGTGACTGGAATGATAATTGGATCATTTATTTCAGCATGTCCATGCAAAGTCGTGACAAAAAAAGAAAGGAAAAAGTTAGCCGTTCTATTGCTAATCAACAAGAGAGAAACGTGCTTATAGACAACTGCCATAACTACACTTGGCCTATGGATAATATTCATGCTTTCGAATGCTGAAGATGACGAATTCCCCTCTTTACCGGTTACTCCGTGCAAACCTCCACCCTTCAAAAAACCCAACATGAACTCTGACATCGTGGCTACCCTCTCATTACTCATCAACTCCAGGTGTGACGCCATTGAGAAAATGGTAGGCGCGAACACCATGGTTATCGAAGGCTTGAAAAAGACTGTGGAGTTTGCATGTGGTGAAATTAATGATGTGAAAACGAGAGTGGCAAAAGTTGAAAAAAATGTGGAAAGGGTGGAAAAGAATAACAATGTCTACCATAGACGTCTCACTGATCTGGAACAATACACAAGAAAATAGAACCTGAGACTCTACGGCTTGCCAGAGGTGGAGAATGAAGATGGAACCTGAGACTCTACGGCTTGCCAGAGGTGGAGAATGAAGATGGAACCTGAGACTCTACGGCTTGCCAGAGGTGGAGAATGAAGATGGAACCTGAGACTCTACGGCTTGCCAGAGGTGGAGAATGAAGATGGAACCTGAGACTCTACGGCTTGCCAGAGGTGGAGAATGAAGATGGAACCTGAGACTCTACGGCTTGCCAGAGGTGGAGAATGAAGAGGTGGAGAATGAAGATGTGCGAGGAGAGGCTATCCGTATCTGCCAAGAAGTTTTGCCTGCAGAGAAGAACAAAGTTGGTGATACCATCGACGTTGTACATCGCCTCGGCAAGAAGCAACAGCAAAGCGATTCAAGACCCAGGGGTATCATCATCCTATTCACTACCAGATTCTACAGGAATGCTGTCTGGAAAGCTGCTCAGAAGAATGCCTTCCTTCAGAGCCATGGTATGCGTTTCGCCGAGCATTTCAGCCCGGAAGACATAGTAAGAAGGAACAAGTTGTGGCCAACGATCAAGATGGCACGAAGTGAGGGGAAGGCTGCTTACTTCGTCGGAGGACGAGGTTTCATCAACGGTTCAGAAATCCATATTCCTCCCTAAAATCTCACCAGAAGGAACAGGTTGATGGTTTCAGCCATGGTATTCTCATTTTCCTTATGCGGTTTACCTAACAAGCATCAGGTGACTATTTTACAGGAATACTCAGGTATTTCAATTCATTAGTTTGTTCTTGTATGACCAGAAGTCCTATTTTGTTTACAAACTTACGAAGAAGATTGAAAGCTGAATTTATGTTTTATGTATACAGTAACTAAGATACTGTTTTAAAGGGCATACAGGTCTGCTCTGACTTTACACGGTTATTGTTCTATTTAGTTATTAATACTTATTTCCAAAAAAGGTCTTAGGAACGTTTATATGTAAAACATTTTGTTATTCACTTATTTTATGATCAGTTTTCACTTAAAATAGTAGGTACCCTTTTATTTAAATTATTATTTGTTGTTTTATTTCTCAGAATAGTTCCTGATTACACTAAAGAGGGTTTTTAGTCTCTCTTACTACAAGAACCCTTGGTTTGGTCTTGAACATAATTTCCAGTTGAGTTTAATTTCAAAGGTTATGGAATAAGCTATTTTCACTTTAAATGGACTTAAATGGTGCAGATCTCGGTTCCTTATCGTTTACATTCACTGCTCCTACGTCTTTGACTCATCCTACTACAGTTTATACTTTTATATAATCTTTGTTGTTTTGTCTTTGTCTATAGTTTCTCTTAATGCTAGGGGGTTACGAAACAGTGTGAAGCGCAAGGCCTTATTTTTATTTTCTAAATAATTTCCAACAGATTTTAGCTTTTTTCAAGAGTCTCACTCAATTTCTGCTGATGCCAACTTCTGGAGGTCACAGTGGGGCAACGATATTTGGCTTTCCCATGGATCTGAACGCTCTGCTGGTGTCACTACAATGAAAAATACCTTTGGTGGTAATATTCTACACTCGGAATGTGACCCCTTTGGTCACTTTATTTGTCTTGTGATCAGTTACAATGACATTACACTCATTACTGTAAACTACTACGGGTACAACACCAAACATGAGAATGATGAGTTGCTTGAATCTATAGAGAAACATATACTTCATTGGTTATCTAAATGTCCCAATTGGTTATTATTGATAGGAGGGGACTTTAACATTACAATAGATAATTCAACTGATAGATGGCCCCCAGGTAGGCCAACCAATCAGAATTTGGGTTTAATACTTTTTATGGAAAAGTTTGATCTTACTGATATATGGAGAGAGAGGTTTCCGGCCGACAGATCATTCACTTGGAGTAACAAAACAGGCTCCAGACAATCCAGAATAGATTTTTGGCTTATGTCCAAATGTATTGATAGTGAGGGTGTTACTACAAATATTTGTACTACTCCCCTCACAGACCATAAGGCTATTTACATTGATATCAAAATATTTACCCCTGATACAAACCTTGGTAGAGCATCCTACTGGAAGCTAAATAGCTCATTATTAAATAATGATATAGTTACATTTGAGGTTAAAGATCTGCTCTCACACTTTTGGGAAAGGGCTTGTGAAGAAAAATCTTATTGCAAGAACTGGGAGCTCTTTACATTTGAGGTGTCCAAATATCTTAGAAAATATGGTAGTAATCTTGCTAAGACCAGAAGAGCTGAGGAGGAAAAGGTGATCATTAAGATAACTTCCCTTTCTCAGAGGTCCCCAGCCGACCTCTAGGGGGAGGAGAAGATGGAACTAATTGAGTTACAAAATAAACTGGATAATATATATACATTAAAAGCAGAAGGAGCCTTTATTAGATCTATGAAAAAATGGATTGAGGAGGGAGAACAGAATTCATCCTATTTCTTTAGACTTAAGAAATTTCACTCTAAAAATAACACTATCCATAAGTTAAACATTGATGGTGTTATTACAGATGACCAAAAATTAATCGCTAAATACTGCAGCAATTTTTACAGAAAATTGTATAGCTCTACGTACTGTCAGGAATCCACAGATGTGTTTTTTAACTCACTGAATAATGTTCACTCTATCAGTTGTCAGGATTTGGCCAGGGTTGTTCCGGTTTTTGGTCACTAGATGCCCCCATTGTGCCTTTTGACCTTTTGTTTTCCCTTGATCCCCATTATTATTTGCACCTGTGCCTCGTTTCCCCTGATTGTATTTAAACCCTTTGTTTTCCTCAGTTCTTTGCTCTGTGTTTGTATGTTAGCACCCAGCCCTAGTACTCTGAGAACTCTTGTTGATCCCGGTGGAATTCTGTTTTTTGTTCTTGTTTTTGTTTGTTTGTTTTTGAGTATCTTTTGAGGCTTTTTGTGCTATACCTACCACCTTGTGGATTTACCTTTTTGTCTTGGAGGATTACCTTTGTTCTTGTGGAATTCCTTTTGAGGTTGTGGAGTTACATGTTTTCCTGAAGAACTTCACTTTTTACTTCATTAAATACACCGTCTCAAGTACTGCTGTGTCTGCCTCATCTTCTGGGTTCTGCCGACTATTCGTGGCTCAGTTGGTTAAGTGACTGTTTCTCACTCCGGAGACCCGGGTTCGTAACCGGGTCCTGACATCAGTGATATAGAATCTAAACAGTGTGATGAACCCATCAAAGTTGAAGAGATTATAGAGTCTATCAAACATCTAAAGAACAATAAATCACCAGGTGTTGATGGAATTACATCAGAATTTTACAAATGATTTTCTGAACAAGTAGCTCCCTTCCTATTAGAAGTCTTTTTAGAGAGTATTAAAAACAATGTTCTCCCTCCTACAATGAGTCAGGGGTTAATAACACTGATACCTAAGCCTAAAAAAGAAGTGCTGCTCATCGATAACTGGCGTCCAATTTGTCTTCTTAATAATGACTATAAGATATTAGCCTCACTACTTGCAAAAATAATTAAAGAAGTCCTGGATGCAATCATTGATGAAACACAGTCTGGCTTCATGAGGAACAGACATATTTCTAACAATGTCAACTAGTATTAGACGTACTTGACTACTCAGACCTAATAACTGAGGATAGCTTCATATTATTTTTAGATTTTTTTAAAGCATTTGACACAGTAGAGCATCAGTTTCTCTTCCACTCCCTTGAGAGACTTGGCTTTGGGGATTTTTTTTCTGTAAGGCTATTAAGACTCTCTATGGAAATGGTAACAGCTCTATCAAATTGAAATATGGCACCTCACCTAGATTTGAGTTAAAGAGAGGAATTAGGCAAGGTTGTCCTATCTCTCCGTACCTGTTTTTATTAATCACCCAATTTCTTGCAAATTCTTTAAATAATAGTCCTGTACAAGGTATTTCCATAGCTGGTAAAGAAATTATTATAAGCCAGCTGGCTGATGACACTACACTTTTTCTGAAAGACGCTAACCAAATTCCCATATCGACCAATGTGATACAATCCTTTTCCAAACCGTCTGGTCTATAACTTAACATTAAGAAATGTGAACTCATGGCTGTCAAATATTATGTGACATCTTCATATTATGGTATTCCAGTAAAAGAAGAACTTACATATTTAGGCATAACCATTACAAAGGATCAGAAGTCTAGAGGCTTACTAAATTTTAACCCTCTTATTAAAAAACCCCAGAAGAAACTAAATCAATGGCTACAGAGGGACTTATCTTTAAAAGGTAGAGTCCTAATAACCAAGGCTGAAGGTATCTCTAGACTAACATATGGTGCTCTATCTTTATATCTTGACCGTAAAATAAGCAAGGAGATAGACCAGATGCTTTTCAACTTTCTTTGGAGAAACCGTACCCATTACATTAGGAAAACTGTTGTAATGAACACTTATGAGAATGGTGGACTGAATTTTCTGGATTTTACTACTTTAAATAATACTTTCAAGATCAATTGGATAAAACAATTCCTAAGAAGACCCACTTCTATCTGGAATTTTATTCCTCATCATGTCTTCTCTACTTTTGGTGGCCTTAACTTCATGTTGTTTTGCAAATTATAATATTGACAAAGTTCCAGTGAAACTTTCTGCTTTTCATTGGCAGGTTTTCTTGTCATGGTCCTTAATTTATAAGCATAATTTTTCTCCACACAGATATTATATATGGAATAATCGGGATATATTGTATAAAAGTACCTCTCTGTTTTTAGAATATTGATTCAGAAATAATATCCTATTGGTGAGCCAACTGGTAAATGCAGAGGGTCTTTTACTCAGTTATAAAGAATTCTTATCACTTTACAAGGTCCCTGTAACACCTAAAGATTTTGCAATTGTTTTAGATGCCATTCCCTCAGGTGTTGCTATGTTATTCAGGAACATGTCAAGACCTGAACCTCAGAGCCTACCTTCTATTGACCCTGTTGTCTCATCAGGAGGAAAGACCTGACCCTCAGAGCCTACCTTCTATTGACCCTGTTGACTCATCAGTAGGAAAGACCTGACCCTCAGAGCCTACCTTCTATTGACCCTGTTGACTCATCAGTAGGAAAGACCTGACCCTCAGAGCCTACCTTCTATTGACCCTGTTGACTCATCAGGAGGAAAGACCTGACCCTCAGAGCCTACCTTCTATTGACCCTGTTGACTCATCAGTAGGAAAGATTTGTTTCTCTTTTGGTCCATTCAACAACAGAGCGATACGATCCTTGTTTCAGCAGGATGTTGTATCTATACCTTATGGATTTATTGATAATATCTGTTGGAAAAAAGTTTGGATGTTGCCACACACATACCTACTTGTTAACAAAATTAAGGAAGTTTCCTTTAAAATGATTCATAAATATTATCCTGCCAACCACTATATGAAGACGTTTAAGGAAAACATCAACTCAAATTGCTCCTTTTGTAATGACCACCCAGAAACAGTTGTGCATCTTTTTTGGCATTGTATGCATGTAAGAAAACTGTGGCAAGACATCAGTAGGTTTATAATTGAACACATTTATGAAGATTTTACACTATTGTGGAGAGATGTACTGTTAGGATTCTTTACATACAATAGAAATAAGCGGAATAATTTTTATGTAATTAATTTCATTATTCTTTTGGCCAAATTTCTTATACACAAATGTAAATTTACAAACAGAAAACCACATTTTCGTACCCTACAAAAATAAATTGAACTGTATTTTAAGACGGTTAAATGCTCTACTAACAAAAAAGCTGTTAGAATTGTAAGTATATGCATGTCCCTTAAGGTCCTTGTGTAATTGTAATGTGATATTGTACCCCCTAGCTCGATTGTCTATTGTTTGTAATCTATGTATGCTTGTGTTCCCTCATGTGCTTTATGTATTGATTTGTTGTTAATAAAAAAAGAAAAGAAGTAACTGGTTTGACCATAACAGGGCTGACGAAGTCATGTCATAAATCCATCCGGCACAGAGGACGTGTCATAATACCCATAAAAATGTTTCCAATGGTTTTTACGCCATTCCTTTTTCACATTGGGAATTTTACAACATTTGTTTTATTAATTGTGTGTTTGGTGTAGGCTTAATTTGGCGCGATGTTTTGATAGCCGTGTAATTCTCTCTTGGATAAGGTGAGTTTTAGCAATATGTTCAACTCAATTTCCTCTAATAAATTCGTTATGATAATTAGTGTTAAAAGTGACCTTGTCGGAGAGAGATTTGTGCGGTTCTCAAAACATCACACCAGGGTAAGTCTACACGAAGCACGGACCTCACAAGTAGTTCTGAAAACCCAGATGGACAAATGAATGGTGAAAAAACGATTGGAATCTCATCCGGGTATAATGATTCATACTGCGGTACTCAATGGAAGCTTTTTATGAGTAACAAGGTGGGCCAATTAAATGCAAAAATCAGTCTATGGGTAACAAGGTTGACGTGTTATGCTCGACCCACTCAGTTTTCCACCACAAAACACCAGAACATGTCCAGAAAGAGTAGAACCAGCTCACCTGCTTTTACACTATGATTTGAATAATTATAATTATTGAATAAAAATAATTATCACCACATATTAAAACTAGAGTTCAGGTCACGTAACGGAGTTTACCTTAAAATGAGGGACAGATTGTTGTTTCTTTACATTAAAATGAATCACAAATCACATGAAATAAATAATAATCTTCGGCAATAATTTTGTTAAAGCAACAAAATAAACAAAGGCTTTACAATCATGGTGAAAACTTGGAGAAATGTTGGGGTTGGGTGGTTAACATCTTCCTGAGTAAACAGAGGACATTTTGTCACTTTAGCATGTCTTTATTCATATCCCAAATCAGATCTATAGAATGTTCCGTGTGGTCTGTATTAAAGGGCACTTCCTTTAATATAACAACCGTTTAAAATGAAATATTGGTGTACATTTTCTACCAAAAATACCAATGGGAAGTTGCCTGTCATAAGCAACCCCTTCTTACCAGACTATTAAAAAACAGGACACATTCATTTACTTCCATACAAAGTGATTTTCGTAGCAGGTTAGTTTGAGCATTTCTGCTAAACCTAACCATTTTCATAGACGTAACCTCAAGTTCTCCTAACCTGCTCCGAAAAAGTGAAAATACTGTTTCCCATTATACAACAGTAGGCTAAATTATATTATCCTAAAATCCTTTCACTCATTCTATTGGGTCTATTTGTTCAAAAGACAGGGCAGGGAAGTGAACCCAGGTCCCTGGCGAGAAAGGCAAACACCCTATAGGGTTATAGGGTTAACCCACTTGGTGGGAATTGTTGCGAGGCTTGCTACAATGGCCCATCTGAACGGAAAGGCAGGTCCCCATGGTTCGACTAGTCAGTCCTTCACACGTACAATCTGATGGCCTCCCACTTCTGACACCAATGTAGTGAACGGCAGGGCAGGGCAGAGAAGCGAAGCAGGGTCGCTGGTTTGAAAAACTCCCTATGTAGCAGGCCAATAGGGTAATTATTGACTAAGCAAATACAACTCTGCCTCTTCCAGATAGGATAACTGTCATACTTCTGTCAGAAAGTTGTAACAGGTACAATCTTAGAGATGGAAACACTATTTCAAAAATTATCTTTAAAATATATATATATATATATGTTCTGATCAATCTGCTATGTAATGACTGCAATACGCCAGCAGGCGGCAGCAACCCAAATCCACGGTGTAGTTTCTCGTCGAGATTATTTCCGTCACTTCCGTGTCCGGTGAACCATCTTCACATTTGGAACAAGTTGTCCACTGTACGGTATGATCTATCTTCAAAATGGCATCGAAACGTCGATATTTTAATGTTTTGTAACGTATATTCTATTGGGGACAGATGATAAAGTTTGATATTTAAAAAAAACAACAGCTTGAGTTCTGCTTTGGTCGATGATTGGTTGAGATCCACCGCAGCTGGGCTCTGACCTTGTCGTGTTGGCTAGGCAACTAGCTAACTGCGAGACCTTCAGCGGACTCTTGCTCTTTCAACGTACAAAATATGAATTTGTATGTCTAAAATATATGGATATGATCATATGGATATGATGATGATATGGCTAAGTATAAAATATCCACTTAGCTACATGGTTGAATTGTAGTAGCTAGGCAAAGCTAACGACTATTTGTTAGTTAGCTTAGTTTAGTAGCTTGAGAGCTAATTTAGCTAAAACGTTAACCAGCTTGCCATCTGTCAGCAAACATGCGTTTGGCGCTGTCAGAACTTGTATTGGCTTTTTTGTGTGTTGGTTAGGACTCAGATCAGTTAGATAATAGCTACATCTCTAAATGGCATATATATATATATATATCTCTAACAGTAGCCACTACATGACCGTGTTGTTGAAGAGTCAGGCTAGCTAGTTTCTAATCTCAGTGCACTTCAAATTGTCACCTGTGTGTGACCGCAACCTGCCTGATCGGTGTGGACATGTCATGCATTGGCGTGCAGTAGGACATGCATGTACAATCCATCCCCTTAAGTGTCTATTGGTTTTCTTCTTTCATGTTATGATCTGTATCTCTTGTGGGTTTTAGCAGCTCTATTGAAGGACTTTAATTTACCCCTTTTCCAATCTTTGACAGACACAGACAGAAAGATGGCTGGGAAACGTGCAGCATTGAAAGCCATTGACTGGTTGGCCTTTGCTGAGAGGGTTCCCCCCAACCAGAGGGCCATGTTCAACAACCTCAAGACTCGCTCAGACGCCATCGGTGCCAAGTACGTAGCCTACCCAGAGTTAACATTCAGGCCTAGTTCATGACTAGCACTTCAGAGCCAGCCAATAGAGGTAAAACTTTCACTTGCATTGATGTCAATGGGAAAATGAGTAAAATATTTTTAGGATTCTTCCATCTAGCGTTTTATATGCCTATGTGAAGGGTGTGTAGTTGGAGTTGAATTACAAAGTATTGTCAACCAAGACACACAGGTCGCTGCAAAGTGAGTGTGTCTCGTACATGCATGCTACTGTAAATGAAAATCTCCACAATCTCTTTCCCACAATGATTGTTTTATAAGTGACATCAATGAGCTGTTGTTGATGGCTCTGTCTACAGGCTGTCCTCTCTGCCAGAGAAGCCTGTTACCATCGACTGGAGCTTCTATAAGACCAACGTGGCCAGAGCCGGCATGGTGGCTGAGTTTGAATCCAAGGTGAGATCCTAAGGCCTGTGATGAGTTTCATATGAGCTCTACCTGGGGGAAAACAATGTTACACACTTAACTACAATGAACAAAAATCTAAACGTTCCATGCAAAATGTTAACGAATTTACTGAGTTACAGTTCATATAAGGAAGTCGGTCAATTAAAATTAATGAATTAGCCCCTAATCTATGGATTTCACATGACTGGCCAGGGGTGCAGCCATGGGTGGGCCTGGGGGCATAGGCCTTCCCACAGGGGGGCAAGACTCAGCCAATCAGAATGAGTTTTTCCCCACAAAGGGGCTTTATTATAGACAGAAATGCTGCTTGGTTTCATCAGCTGTCTGGTTGGCTGGCAGGTGTCAGACATTCCCGCAGGGGAAGAAGCCTGATGTGGACGTCCTGGGCTGCCGTGGTTACACATGGTCTGTGTTTGTGAGGCCGGTTGGATGTACTGCCAAAAAATAAATGCTGTTGGCTCTATGGTATAGAAATGACAATTTAATTATCTGGCAACAATGGTGGACATTCCTGCAGCCAGCATGTCAATTGCACACTCCCTCAAAACTTGAGACATCTGTGGCATTGTGTGACAACTGCACATTTTAGAGTGGCCTTTTATTGTCCCCAGTACAAGGTGTACCTGTGAAATCATCAAGCTGTTCAATGAGCTTTTTGATATGCCACACCTGTCAGGTGGATTACATATCTTGGCAAAGAAGAATTGATCAGTAACAGGAATGCAGAAAACATTTTGCGTATAGAAAAAGGTGATCTTTTATTTCAGCTCATGAAAACTAGGACCAGCATGTTGCGATTATATTTATGTTCAGCATATTAGTCTGGTATGTAGTATTCTGTCCACTGTGTGGTACTGTAACACTGGTTCAGTCATCTGGTATGTAGTATCCTGTCCACTGTGTGGTACTGTGTGGTACTGGTTCAGTCATCTGGTATGTAGTATCCTGCCCACTGTGTGGTACTGGTTCAGTCATCTGGTATGTAGTATCCTGTCCACTGTGTGGTACTGGTTCAGTCATCTGGTATGTAGTATCCTGTCCACTGTGTGGTACTGTAACACTGGTTCAGTCATCTGGTATGTAGTATCCTGTCCACTGTGTGGTACTGGTTCAGTCATCTGGTATGTAGTATCCTGTCCACTGTGTGGTACTGTGACACTGGTTCAGTCATCTGGTATGTAGTATCCTGTCCACTGTGTGTTACTGGTTCAGTCATCTGGTATGTAGTATCCTGTCCACTGTGTGGTACTGGTTCAGTCATCTGGTATGTAGTATCCTGCCCACTGTGTGGTACTGTGTGGTACTGGTTCAGTCATCTGGTATGTAGTATCCTGTCCACTGTGGTACTGGTTCAGTCATCTGGTATGTAGTATCCTGTCCACTGTGTGGTACTGGTTCAGTCATCTGGTATGTAGTATCCTGTCCACTGTGTGGTACTGTAATACTGGTTCAGTCATCTGGTATGTAGTATCCTGTCCACTGTGTGGTACTGTGTGGTACTGGTTCAGTCATCTGGTATGTAGTATCCTGTCCACTGTGGTACTGGTTCAGTCATCTGGTATGTAGTATCCTGTCCACTGTGTGGTACTGTGATACTGGTTCAGTCATCTGGTATGTAGTATCCTGCCCACTGTGTGGTTCAGTCATCTGGTATGTAGTATCCTGTCCACTGTGTGGTACTGGTTCAGTCATCTGGTATGTAGTATCCTGCCCACTGTGGTACTAGTTCAGTCATCTGGTATGTAGTATCCTGTCCACTGTGTGGTACTGGTTCAGTCATCTGGTATGTAGTATCCTGTCCACTGTGTGGTACTGTAACACTGGTTCAGTCATCTGGTATGTAGTATCCTGTCCACTGTGTGGTACTGTAATACTGGTTCAGTCATCTGGTATGTAGTATCCTGACCACTGTGTGGTACTGTAACACTGGTTCAGAAAACAGTCCTAATGTTGCCTCGTGTTGTCAGCCAGACGTTTCTTGGGGAAAACAGTCCTAATGTTGCCTCATGTTGTCAGCCAGACGTTTCTGGAGGAAAACAGTCCTGTTGCCTCGTTGTCAGCCAGATGTTTCTTGAGGAAAACAGTCCTAATGTTGCCTCATGTTGTCAGCCAGATGTTTCTTGGGGAAAACGGTCCTAATGTTGCCTCATGTTGTCAGCCAGTCACATTTGTTTATTTAAGCTGTAACACACAATAATAATTTAGATTCTGTAGGTTTTAAAGGACCATAGAGTTCAGTCTGCTTCGTTTGGTATTTTTTGCCAAGGAACATCTGTGGTGGTGGTATTGTGGTGGTGGCATTGTGGTGGTGGCATTGTGGTGGTGGCATTGTGGTGGTGGCATTGTGGTGGTGGCATTGTGGTGGTGGCATTGTGGTGGTGGCATTGTGGTGGTGGGGGTATTGTGGTGGGGGTATTGTGGTATTGTGGTGGGGGTATTGTGGTATTGTGGTGGTGGCATTGTGATGACACTCATTTATAAAGCCCTTTTACAACAACTTTTGTCCCAAAGTGCTTAACAGTTAATATTGGTCTGTTCTATTTCTTGTCCTCATCTCACCCCTGTCCTCATCTCACCCCTGTCCTCATCTCACCCCTGTCCTCATCTCACCCCTGTCCTCATCTCCTGTCTTCCTCACCTCACCCCTCTCCTCATCTCACTCCTGTCTCCCTCACCTCACCCATCTCCTATCCTCCTCAGTTCTCAGCCCTGACCATCCCTGAGCCCAAGGACACAGCCACAGCCGCCATCAACACACAGGAGGCCGAGGCGGTGAGTAGTAGCTCGGGGTTAAAAGTTACTCTGCAGAATGACTCTTCACTGCTCTGCTGTAGTGATTCAGCTTCTCTGCTGTAGTGATTCAGAATGACTCTTCACTTCTCTGCTGTAGTGATTCAGAATGACTCTTCACTTCTCTGCTGTAGTGATTCAGAATGACTCTTCACTGCTCTGCTGTAGTGATTCAGAATGACTCTTCACTGCTCTGCTGTAGTGATTCAGAATGACTCTTCACTGCTCTGCTGTAGTGATTCAGAATGACTCTTCACTGCTCTGCTGTAGTGATTCAGAATGACTCTTCACTGCTCTGCTGTAGTGATTCAGAATGACTCTTCACTGCTCTGCTGTAGTGATTCAGAATGACTCTTCACTGCTCTGCTGTAGTGATTCAGAATGACTCTTCACTGCTCTGCTGTAGTGATTCAGCTTCTCTGCTGTAGTGATTCAGCTTCTCTGCTGTAGTGATTCAGAATGACTCTTCACTGCTCTGCTGTAGTGATTCAGAATGACTCTTCACTGCTCTGCTGTAGTGATTCAGAATGACTCTTCACTGCTCTGCTGTAGTGATTCAGTGATTCAGAATGACTCTTCACTGCTCTGCTGTAGTGATTCAGAATGACTCTTCACTGCTCTGCTGTAGTGATTCAGAATGACTCTTCACTGCTCTGCTGTAGTGATTCAGAATGACTCTTCACTGCTCTGCTGTAGTGATTCAGAATGACTCTTCACTGCTCTGCTGTAGTGATTCAGAATGACTCTTCACTGCTCTGCTGTAGTGATTCAGAATGACTCTTCACTGCTCTGCTGTAGTGATTCAGAATGACTCTTCACTGCTCTGCTGTAGTGATTCAGAATGACTCTTCACTGCTCTGCTGTAGTGATTCAGAATGACTCTTCACTGCTCTGCTGTAGTGATTCAGAATGACTCTTCACTGCTCTGCTGTAGTGATTCAGAATGACTCTTCACTGCTCTGCTGTAGTGATTCAGAATGACTCTGTGCTCCACCTCATTCCTGTATTAATATTACAGTAGCTAGCTAATGATGTTATATTATTCTCTGTCCTGGAGGAAGAGGTGATGAATGAGCTCAGAGTTCCATTTCAAGAGGCAACGCCTCATTATGCAAAGCACTCACTGCTCTTGATGCCTCCTCCATTATTATTGGTTATATTTCTTCTTTGTTTCAGAACAAAGCTGCTGTTGCCTACGTGGAGGCTTCCAAAGCTCGTATTGGCCAGTATGAGAAGGAGGTGGGTTACACACATGCCACTCCAAACCACACACACACTCCCCTACACCCGGATTTCCATAGAATGTCTCTTTTGATTTTAGTACACAGTCAGCAGTAGACCCCTGAGAGACTCCACTATTTAGAGACGTGTACAGTACCAGTCAAAAGTCTGGACATACCTACTGATTCAAGGGTTTTTCTTTATTTTTACTGTTTTCTACATTGTAAAAATACATTTTCCTTTAACACTATTTTGGTTACATCATGATTCCATATGTGTTATTTCATAGTTTTAATGTCTTCACTATTATTCTACAATGTGGAATATAGTAAAAAATAAAGAAAAACCCTGTTTGGACACACCTACTCCTAACTGTTGATTGGTATTGTAGTTCTCTCTGTTGATCCACCTTCCTCTCTTCCACTATTTAGAGACATGTAGTTCTCTCTGTTGATCCACCTTCATCTCTTCCACTATTTAGAGACATGTAGTTCTCTCTGTTGATCCACCTTCCTCTCTTCCACTATTTAGAGACATGTAGTTCTCTCTGTTGATCCACCTTCCTCTTCCACTATTTAGAGACATGTAGTTCTCTCTGTTGATCCACCTTCCTCTCTTCCACTATTTAGAGACATGTAGTTCTCTCTGTTCATCCACCTTCCTCTTCCACTATTTAGAGACATGTAGTTCTCTCTGTTGATCCACCTTCCTCTCTTCCACTATTTAGAGACATGTAGTTCTCTGTTGATCCACCTTCCTCTCTTCCACTATTTAGAGACATGTAGTTCTCTCTGTTGATCCACCTTCCTCTCTTCCAGCTGGAGAAGTTCCAGAACATGATTCCCTTCGACCAGATGACCATCGATGATCTGAACGACACGTTCCCTGAGACCAAGCTGGACAAGGAGAAGCACCCATACTGGCCTCACAAGCCCATCGCTGAGCTGTAAACTGGCCCCCGGCGCTTCCTAGATCATATTATACTTTCCTCTGATGAAAGGTTGTATAGTGTCCTATGTATAAAGTCAAGTCCTGTTTCATCGACAGACAGTTTTGTGAAATAACTGCTTATTGTTATTGAGCGACTGAGAAAGGTCATCCGGTCCTTTGAATGGAAATAAACATTTATGGAAATTGAATATGATTTGTGTCATTATTCTGTGCAACGTTTATTTAACATAAGACTCTTAGGGGGTGATAGCAGTTACAACTATTTTGCGAGGGCACATTTTTATGTTCGTTCATCAACTCGTGTGAAAGGATTTTCCATAATCACTTAGTTTAGAGTAAGGGAATATCCTGATGCTCTGTGTTGATTCAGTAATATAGGACTGTTGTTTTAGGCTACTGCAGACGTGCTGCTTGTTTCTGTTGGACAATCCTCTCTGCTGTCCATCTGTCCAAGTCTGTTCCCTCCAGAGAAGATCCCACCATCTCCTGGGAAGGAGGAAGGGAATCTACTGGTGCTTTGTGTTGGACAATCCTCTCTGCTGTCCATCTGTCCAAGTCTGTTCCCTCCAGAGAAGATCCCACCATCTCCTGGGAAGGAGGAAAGGAATCTACTGGTGCTTTGTGTTGGACAATCCTCTCTGCTGTCCATCTGTCCAAGTCTGTTCCCCCCAGAGAAGATCCCACCATCTCCTGGGAAGGAGGAAGGAAATCTACTGGTGCTTTGTGTTGGACAATCCTCTGCTGTCCATCTGTCCAAGTCTGTTCCCTCCAGAGAAGATCCCACCATCTCCTGGGAAGGAGGAAAGGAATCTACTGGTGCTTTGTGTTGGACAATCCTCTCCGCTGTCCAAATGTCCAAGTCTGTTCCCTCCAGAGAAGATCCCACCATCTCCTGGGAAGGAGGAAGGGAATCTACTGGTGCTTTGTGTTGATTCAGTAACATACAGTATAACTGTTGGACACCATATAGACAATGTCTAACAATGGGCATGTCCCAAACTGCACCCTATTCCCGATACAGTGCCCTACTTTTGACCACAGCCCTATGGCACCCTATTGCCTATTAAAGTGCACTACTTTTGACTGGGGCTCTTGTTAAAAGTAGTGCACTATATAGGGAATAAGGGTGCTATTTGGGATGTAGACTGTTGATATACATTAGAACACATATCTCCCCTCCTTCAACTGGACTGGTTTCATCCCCTGGTGACTTTTATTTGGAGAAACTCTAAATTACTTGTCTATGTCAATCCAACTCACAAGTCATGGGAAGAGGTCTTGTTTCCTGTCCTCTGGGTTTTCTCATGTCTACAGGTAGGTAGCATTGATCTTCTGCTCAGGTGTGACGGGCCTAGTTCAGAAACAACCCCTTCCCATTCTCTCATGACCTTCTCAATCCTTTCAAATCTGTCTGTGTAAAAAATGGCATCCTAATCCCTTTCTAGTGCCCTACGCTTCTTGACCAGAGCCCTGTGGGTCCTGATGAGAAGTATCCCACTAAATAGGGAATAGGGCGCCATTTCGGGCACAGACAAGACGTAACAAGGTGGTATGGGCTAGATGCTGTTTCTGGACAGGGCAAACCCCTCTTATGTTCTGATGACTATAGGATGACCCGGTGTTCTGATGACTATAGGATGACCCGGTGTTCTGATGACTATAGGATGACCCGGTGTTCTGATGACTATAGGATGACCCGGTGTTCTGATGACTATAGGAGGATCTAGTGTTGTCTCAGTGTTCTGATAGCTATAGGAGGATCCAGTGTTGTCTCAGTGTTCTGATGACTATAGGAGGATCTAGTGTTGTCTCAGTGTTCTGATGACTATAGGAGGATCTAGTGTTGTCTCAGTGGTCTGATGACTATAGGAGGATCTAGTGTTGTCTCAGTGTTCTGATGACTATAGGAGGATCTAGTGTTGTCTCAGTGGTCTGATGACTATAGGAGGATCTAGTGTTGTCTCAGTGTTCTGATGACTATAGGAGGATCTAGTGTTGTCTCAGTGTTCTGATGACTATAGGAGGATTTAGTGTTGTCTCAGTGTTCTGATGACTATAGGAGGATCCAGTGTTGTCCCAGTGTTCTGATGACTATAGGAGGATCTAGTGTTGTCTCAGTGTTCTGATGACTATAGGAGGATCTAGTGTTGTCTCAGTGTTCTGATGACAATATGATGACCCAGTGTTCTGATGACTATAGGAGGATCTAGTGTTGTCTCAGTGTTCTGATGACTATAGGAGGATCTAGTGTTGTCTCAGTGTTCTGATGACTATAGGAGGATCTAGTGTTGTCTCAGTGTTCTGATGACTATAGGAGGATCTAGTGTTGTCTCAGTGTTCTGATGACTATAGGAGGATCTAGTGTTGTCTCAGTGTTCTGATGACTATAGGAGGATCTAGTGTTGTCTCAGTATTCTGATAACTATAGGAGGATCTAGTGTTGTCCCAGTGTTCTGATGACTATAGGAGGATCTAGTGTTCTGATGACTATAGGAGGATCTAGTGTTCTGATGACTATAGGAGGATCTAGTGTTGTCTCAGTGTTCTGATGACAATAGGATGACCCAGTGTTCTGATGACTATAGGATGACCCAGTGTTGTCTCAGTGTTCTGATGACTATAGGAGGATCTAGTGTTGTCTCAGTGGTCTGATGACTATAGGAGGATCTAGTGTTGTCTCAGTGGTCTGATGACTATAGGAGGATCTAGTGTTGTCTCAGTGTTCTGATGACAATATGATGACCCAGTGTTCTGATGACTATAGGAGGATCTAGTGTTGTCTCAGTGTTCTGATGATCTAGTGTTGTCTCAGTGTTCTGATGATCTAGTGTTGTCTCAGTGTTCTGATGACTATAGGAGGATCTAGTGTTGTCTCATTGTTCTGATGACTATAGGAGGATCTAGTGTTGTCTCAGTGGTCTGATGACTATAGGAGGATCTAGTGTTGTCTCAGTGTTCTGATGACTATAGGAGGATCTAGTGTTGTCTCAGTGTTCTGATGACTATAGGAGGATCCAGTGGTCTGATGACTATAGGATGATCTAGTGTTCTGATGACTATAGGAGGATCTAGTGTTGTCTCAGTGTTCTGATGACTATAGGAGGATCTAGTGTTGTCTCAGTGGTCTGATGACTATAGGATGATCCAGTGTTGTCTCAGTGTTCTGATGACTATAGGAGGATCTAGTGTTGTCTCAGTGGTCTGATGACTATAGGAGGATCTAGTGTTGTCTCAGTGTTCTGATGACTATAGGAGGATCTAGTGTTGTCTCAGTGTTCTGATGACTATAGGAGGATCTAGTGTTGTCTCAGTGTTCTGAGGATCTAGTGTTGTCTCAGTGGTCTGATGACTATAGGAGGATCTAGTGTTGTCTCAGTGTTCTGATGACTATAGGAGGATCTAGTGTTGTCTCAGTGTTCTGATGACTATAGGAGGATCCAGTGTTGTCTCAGTGGTCTGATGACTATAGGATGATCCAGTGTTGTCTCAGTGTTCTGATGACTATAGGATGACCCAGTGTTGTCTCAGTGTTCTGATGACTATAGGATGACCCAGTGTTGTCTCAGTGTTCTGATGACTATAGGATGACCCAGTGTTGTCTCAGTGTTCTGATAACTATAGGATGACCCAGTGTTGTCTCAGTGTTCTGATGACTATAGGATGACCCAGTGTTGTCTCAGTGTTCTGATGACTATAGGAGGATCCAGTGTTGTCTCAGTGTTCTGATGACTATAGGAGGATCCAGTGTTCTGATGACTATAGGAGGATCCAGTGTTCTGATGACTATAGGAGGATCCAGTGTTCTGATGACTATAGGATGACCCAGTGTTGTCTCAGTGTTCTGATGACTATAGGATGACCCAGTGTTGTCTCAGTGTTCTGATGACTATAGGATGACCCAGTGTTGTCTCAGTGTTCTGATGACTATAGGATGACCCAGTGTTGTCTCAGTGTTCTGATAACTATAGGATGACCCAGTGTTGTCTCAGTGTTCTGATGACTATAGGATGACCCAGTGTTGTCTCAGTGTTCTGATGACTATAGGAGGATCCAGTGTTGTCTCAGTGTTCTGATGACTATAGGAGGATCCAGTGTTCTGATGACTATAGGAGGATCCAGTGTTCTGATGACTATAGGAGGATCCAGTGTTCTGATGACTATAGGAGGATCCAGTGTTCTGATGACTATAGGAGGATCCAGTGTTCTGATGACTATAGGATGATCCAGTGTTCTGATGACTATAGGATGACCCAGTGTTGTCTCAGTGTTCTGATGACTATAGGATGATCCAGTGTTCTGATGACTATAGGATGATCCAGTGTTGTCTCAGTGTTCTGATGACTATAGGATGACCCAGTGTTGTCTCAGTGTTCTGATGACTATAGGATGATCCAGTGTTCTGATGACTATAGGATGATCCAGTGTTGTCTCAGTGTTCTGATGACTATAGGAGGATCCAGTGTTGTCTCAGTGTTCTGATGACTATAGGATGATCCAGTGTTGTCTCAGTGTTCTGATAACTATAGGAGGATCCAGTGTTGTCTCAGTGTTCTGATGACTATAGGAGGATCCAGTGTTGTCTCAGTGTTCTGATGACTATAGGATGATCCAGTGTTGTCTCAGTGTTCTGATGACTATAGGAGGATCT
Source organism: Oncorhynchus gorbuscha (assembly GCF_021184085.1). NCBI lineage: Eukaryota > Metazoa > Chordata > Actinopteri > Salmoniformes > Salmonidae > Oncorhynchus > Oncorhynchus gorbuscha. The sequence goes on along the minus strand of NW_025746581.1, from coordinate 69,429 downwards.
AGTGTTGTCTCAGTGTTCTGATGACTATAGGATGATCCAGTGTTCTGATGACTATAGGATGATCCAGTGTTCTGATGACTATAGGTTGACCCAGTGTTGTCTCAGTGTTCTGATGACTATAGGATGACCCAGTGTTGTCTCAGTGTTCTGATGACTATAGGATGACCCAGTGTTGTCTCAGTGTTCTGATGACTATAGGATGATCCAGTGTTCTGATGACTATAGGATGATCCAGTGTTCTGATGACTATAGGATGACCCAGTGTTGTCTCAGTGTTCTGATGACTATAGGATGACCCAGTGTTGTCTCAGTGTTCTGATGACTATAGGATGACCCAGTGTTCTGATGACTATAGGATGACCCAGTGTTCTGATGACTATAGGATGATCCAGTGTTGTCTCAGTGTTCTGATGACTATAGGATGACCCAGTGTTCTGATGACTATAGGATGACCCAGTGTTCTGATGACTATAGGATGATCCAGTGTTGTCTCAGTGTTCTGATGACTATAGGATGATCTAGTGTTGTCTCAGTGTTCTGATGACTATAGGATGATCTAGTGTTGTCTCAGTGTTCTGATGACTATAGGATGATCTAGTGTTGTCTCAGTGTTCTGATGACTATAGGATGATCCAGTGTTGTCTCAGTGTTCTGATGACTATAGGAGGATCTAGTGTTGTCTCAGTGGTCTGATGACTATAGGAGGATCTAGTGTTGTCTCAGTGTTCTGATGACTATAGGAGGATCTAGTGTTGTCTCAGTGTTCTGATGACTATAGGATGATCCAGTGTTCTGATGACTATAGGATGACCCAGTGCTGTCTCAGTGTTCTGATGACTATAGGATGACCCAGTGTTGTCTCAGTGTTCTGATGACTATAGGATGATCCAGTGTTCTGATGACTATAGGATGACCCAGTGTTCTGATGACTATAGGATGATCCAGTGTTCTGATGACTATAGGATGACCCAGTGCTGTCTCAGTGTTCTGATGACTATAGGATGATCAGACAGACTGCTGGACTGCCTGCTGATGTTAGGGGTTTGGGCAGACTGCTGGACTGCCTGCTGATGTTAGGGGTTTGGGCAGACTGCTGGACTTGCTGCTGATGTTAGGGGTTTGGGCAGACTGCTGATGTTAGGGGTTTGGGCAGACTGCTGGACTTGCTGCTGATGTTAGGGGTTTGGGCAGACTGCTGATGTTAGGGGTTTGGGCAGACTGCTGATGTTAGGGGTTTGGGCAGACTGCTGATGTTAGGGGTTTGGGCAGACTGCTGATGTTAGGGGTTTGGGTAGACTGCTGATGTTATGGGTTTGGGCAGACTGCTGATGTTATGGGTTTGGGCAGACTGCTGATGTTAGGGGTTTGGGCAGACTGCTGATGTTAGGGGTTTGGGCAGACTGCTGGACTTGCTGCTGATGTTAGGGGTTTGGGCAGACTGCTGATGTTAGGGGTTTGGGCAGACTGCTGATGTTATGGGTTTGGGCAGACTGCTGATGTTAGGGGTTTGGGCAGACTGCTGATGTTATGGGTTTGGGCAGACTGCTGGACTGCCTGCTGATGTTAGGGGTTTGGGCAGACTGCTGGACTTGCTGCTGATGTTAGGGGTTTGGGCAGACTGCTGATGTTAGGGGTTTGGGCAGACTGCTGGACTTGCTGCTGATGTTAGGGGTTTGGGCAGACTGCTGATGTTAGGGGTTTGGGTAGACTGCTGATGTTATGGGTTTGGGCAGACTGCTGATGTTAGGGGTTTGGGCAGACTGCTGATGTTATGGGTTTGGGCAGACTGCTGGACTGCCTGCTGATGTTAGGGGTTTGGGCAGACTGCTGGACTTGCTGCTGATGTTAGGGGTTTGGGCAGACTGCTGATGTTAGGGGTTTGGGCAGACTGCTGATGTTAGGGGTTTGGGCAGACTGCTGATGTTAGGGGTTTGGGCAGACTGCTGATGTTAGGGGTTTGGGCAGACTGCTGGACTTGCTGCTGATGTTAGGGGTTTGGGTAGACTGCTGATGTTAGGGGTTTGGGCAGACTGCTGGACTGACTGCTGATGTTAGGGGTTTGGACATTGGGTTGAGTCAAGCCTTTGATTCAGTCTGTGTCAGCAGTGTATTACGGTGAAGGAGCGATGTGGGCGAATACGGCCTAATTAAATGACTGTTGCAGTTGAACTCCCTCAGTCAAGATGAACCATGTTTCACATTAACCAAGTTGTCCACGGTGAAACCCTGACCTACTGATCTTAGTTAAGAATGTTCATTGAAACTAATTGGAACAAACACTTGTATATTATATTCATAACTGGTTTTCCCTTTCTTGTTTTCTTACTGCGTGTCTTCTTACTGTATTTTCTTATTGTGTGATTCTTAGTGTGTTCTTACTATATTTTCTTACTGTGTATTCTTACGGTGTGTTCTTACTGTGTGTTCTTACTGTGTGTTCTTACTGTGTGTTCTAACTGTGTGTTCTTACTGTGTGTTCTTACTGTATATTCTTACTGTGTGTTCTTACTGTGTGTTCTTACTGTGTGTTCTTACTGTATGCTCTTACTGTGTGTTCTTACTGTATATTCTTACTGTGTGTTCTTACTGTATATTCTTACTGTATGCTCTTACTGTATATTCTTACTGTGAGTTCTTACTGTATATTCTTACTGTGTTCTTACTGTATATTCTTACTGTATATTCTTACTGTATATTCTTACTGTGTTCTTACTGTATATTCTTACTGTATATTCTTACTGTGTGTTCTTACTTTGTTCCTACAACAGAAATGAATACATTTTTCCAGCAGGGGGCTGCATTTGTCTGTAATACAGATGATTGGCTTAATAGTATTGGTTAACTGTCAGATACTTTAGCTGTGCTTCATTGATCATGCCTGGTTCAATTTAAGCAATAGAATATTCCCAAAAGTGCAAACCCCACCCATATGGCACTCCAGGCAAGCTCATTCAAACAGTCAAACAAAGAAATCACATTCTTATTTGAACCCAGGTCTGCTATGAAACCCTGGTCCTCCATCTCAGTCTTTCTCCATCTCACTATAGGTTGATGGGGAACCAGGACAGAGAGAGGAGTCTTCCTCCCCAGCCAGCAGTGAGGACTCTGGGGTTAGCACATCACTGTGTGTCCAGGCTCTGCCCGCACATTAGGCCACAATAGGGATCGCATTGTCTCACTCTCTTTTCCTCTATCTGACACAAACAAAGGTGTGATTGTTGCATGATTTTTACACCCCAATGAAAATGCCAGTGAGGAGGGAGGGAGGAGTTTACCAGACCGTTCCTGTCTGATGGACACAGGTCTGGTTGTTGACTAGGAATCAGTCTGATATTGCATTACATGTTGTACTACAATATGATTCATTTTATTAAAGTGAAAATACATTTTATCCAGGGGCCTTTCCAGCTAAGACACTACATCACTTATGCATGTGCACACTGAATGAAAAATAGCCTTTTTATATCTGTGCAGCTTCCGGCTGTGGCATTTAGGATCATTCCTTTTATCATATTTTTTGTAATTGAGTGTTCTTCTGTAACAGTCAGTGATTCTACTCTGATAATAGCATATTCATTGAGTAATATAATAATGCTATCTTAGTAATAGCATTAGTAATGTGGAACCACCCTTGTGACACAGGCCTTCTGCTTTAATGCATGCACACACACGCACACACACACACACACACACACTGACAAACCATATAGAATATAATAGATTAGAACAGAATATATTAGAATAGTTTAGAATATAATAGATTAGAATATAATAGATTAGAATAGAACAGAGTATAATATAATAGATTAGAATAGAATAGATTAGAATAGATTAGAATATATTAGAGTATAATATATTAGAATGGTATATAATATATTACAATAGATTGGAATATAATGTATTAGAATATAATAGATTAAAATATAATATATTAGAATATAATATATTAGAATGGAATATAATATATTTTAATATATTAGAATAGAATATATTCAAATGGAATATAATATATTATATATATTATAACGCTTAAATATATTATAATAAATTAGAATAGCATATAATAGAATAGATTATAATATATTGGATTACAATATAATATATTAGAATGTATTAGAATAGACTAGAATATAATATAAGAATAGAATAGAATGTATTTTGAATAGAATAGAAGGTAATAGAATGGAGTATAATATCTTAGAATAGACTAAAATAGAATAGAATGTATTTTGAATAGAATAGACTAGAAGGTAATAGAATAGAATATCTTAGAATAGACTAGAATATAATGTATTAGAATAGAATAGACTAGAAGGTAATATAATATAGAGTAGAATGTAATAGACTATATTAGGATAGAATAGATGACAATAGAACAGGATTGTTCCCAGAGGGAACTTCAATAGATGCTCAGACCAGCTGGATGGACTGAGGTTCAATACTCCTTGATAGAAGAGCTTTTCCCTAGTCTGAACCGACGGTTCTTTTACACTATACATAGTTATAGTACAGACACTGACTTCTGTCATGGAGCGGATTCTGTCCCTAGTCTGCCTGCTAACAGGTGACCCAGAGCCTCTGGCTTCCCCTACATAGAGGGGAAGAAAGAGAGTTCAGCCTGTCCCTGCCTCTTCCCACGTACACCAGCCAACGTTCACATCACCCTCACCCTCCCTAGGTGTGAGGTTAGTGTGGTGGTGGAGGCTGACGTTCACATCACCCTCACCCTCCCTAGGTGTGAGGTTAGTGTGGTGGTGGAGGCTGACGTTCACATCACCCTCACCCTCCCTAGGTGTGAGATTAGTGTGGTGGTGGAGGCTGACGTTCACATCACCCTCACCCTCCCTAGGTGTGAGATTAGTGTGGTGGTGGAGGCTGACGTTCACATCACCCTCACCCTCCCTAGGTGTGATGTTAGTGTGGTGGTGGAGGCTGACGTTCACATCACCCTCACCCTCCCTAGGTGTGATGTTAGTGTGGTGGTGGAGGCTGACGTTCACATCACCCTCACCCTCCCTAGGTGTGATGTTAGTGTGGTGGTGGAGGCTGACGTTCACATCACCCTCACCCTCCCTAGGTGTGAGGTTAGTGTGGTGGTGGAGGCTGACGTTCACATCACCCTCACCCTCCCTAGGTGTGAGGTTAGTGTGGTGGTGGAGGCTGACGTTCACATCACCCTCACCCTCCCTAGGTGTGAGGTTAGTGTGGTGGTGGAGGCTGACGTTCACATCACCCTCACCCTCCCTAGGTGTGAGGTTAGTGTGGTGGCGGTGGTGGAGGCCGGGTTTCAATATTGCTCCACACTCTCCAAACCTCCATCAGTAATTCTACTTTAATTAATTCCCTGCCAGATGGGAATTCCTGTGTTTTTTTTTGTTGTTTCAATGAAATGCTGTGTGATGTGTTTTATTATAAAGTCAGATTGGATTGGTGGTGAACTGATCTGCTTTGCTACAGTGCTGCGCGGAAGGAGGCAGGAATGCTGATAACTCTAGAAGGTTTACAGTTCTCTAGCAGTAACCATGGAGATAGCTCTCACACAATGGTATCCTTTTAGAGCCACAGCGAGGGAGTGAGGTGGAGGGGTGGGGTGGGGGGGTGCTCATTGAGTCACTGTGGTCCTGTGGTGTGATATTAGGAAAGAGATCCTTCCCCTTTCCTCTGTTCTGTTAATTATTGGATGAAGTGGTGACCATGGCGATTTACCCAGACGTTATTATTGACTGGCCTGAGTTGTAACTGGAGTTTTAATAAAGTCCAAGCATCGATGATTGGATGTAAAAGGGAGAAGTCAAGTAAAGTAGCTGGGTTTCATCAATGGACTATTTTGGGTTCTCTCTCTCTCTCTCTCTCTCTCTCTCTCTCTCTCTCTCTCTCTCTCTCTCTCTCTCTCTCTCTCTCTCTCTCTCTCTCTCTCTCTCTCTCTCTCTCTCTCTCTCTCTCTCTCTCTCTCTCTCTCTCTCTCTCTCTCTCTCTCTCTCTCTCTCTCTCTCTCTCTCTCTCTCTCTCTCTCTCTCTCTCTCTCTCTCTCTCTCTCTCTCTGAAGTTATAATTCTCCTCATATGATCCAGAGATTGCTATCAGGAAACAAAACCTAATTTCCTTCTCACAATACCATCAATGGCTTTCCTGCCTGGTTCTGGTCTGGCTGGTGCTGGTCTGGCTAGGGGACAACAACTCTTATTGATGGTCTGGCTAGGGGACAGCCACTGTTGTTGATGGTCTGGCTAGGGGACAGCCACTGTTGTTGATGGTCTGGCTAGGGGACAGCCACTGTTGTTGATGGTCTGGCTAGGGGACAACCGCTGTTGTTGTTGGTCTGGCTAGGGGACAACCACTGTTGTTGTTGGTCTGGCTAGGGGACAACCACTCTTATTGATGGTCTGGCTAGGGGACAACCACTGTTGTTGATGGTCTGGCTAGGGGACAACAACTCTTATTGATGGTCTGGCTAGGGGACAGCCACTCTTGTTGATGGTCTGGCTAGGGGACAACAACTCTTATTGATGGTCTGGCTAGGGGACAGCCACTGTTGTTGTTGGTCTGGCTAGGGGACAACCACTCTTGTTGATGGTCTGGCTAGGGGACAGCCACTGTTGTTGTTGGTCTGGCTAGGGGACAGCCACTGTTGTTGTTGGTCTGGCTAGGGGACAACCATTCTTATTGATGGTCTGGCTAGGGGACAGCCACTCTTATTGATGGTCTGGCTAGGGGACAACCACTCTTGTTGATGGTCTGGCTAGGGGACAGCCACTGTTGTTGTTGGTCTGGCTAGGGGACAACAACTCTTATTGATGGTCTGGCTAGGGGACAGCCACTGTTGTTGATGGTCTGGCTAGGGGACAACAACTCTTTTTGATGGTCTGGCTAGGGGACAGCCACTGTTGTTGATGGTCTGGCTAGGGGAGAACAACTCTTATTGATGGTCTGGCTAGGGGACAACAACTCTTGTTGATGGTCTGGCTAGGGACAGCCACTGTTGTTGTTGGTCTGGCTAGGGGACAGCCACTGTTGTTGTTGGTCTGGCTAGGGGACAGCCACTGTTGTTGTTGGTCTGGCTAGGGACAACCACTCTTATTGATGGTCTGGCTAGGGGACAGCCATTCTTATTGATGGTCTGGCTAGGGGACAACAACTCTTATTGATGGTCTGGCTAGGGGACAACAACTCTTATTGATGGTCTGGCTAGGGACAACCAGTGTTGTTGATGGTCTGGCTAGGGGACAACAACTCTTATTGATGGTCTGGCTAGGGGACAACAACTTATTGATGGTCTGGCTAGGGGACAGCCAGTGTTGTTGTTGGTCTGGCTAGGGGACAACAACTCTTATTGATGGTCTGGCTAGGGGACAGCCACTGTTGTTGTTGGTCTGGCTAGGGGACAACAACTGTTGTTGATGGTCTGGCTAGGGGACAACAACTCTTATTGATGGTCTGGCTAGGGGACAGCCACTCTTGTTGATGGTCTGGCTAGGGGACAACAACTCTTATTGATGGTCTGGCTAGGGGACAGCCACTGTTGTTGTTGGTCTGGCTAGGGGACAACCACTCTTGTTGATGGTCTGGCTAGGGGACAGCCACTGTTGTTGTTGGTCTGGCTAGGGGACAGCCACTGTTGTTGTTGGTCTGGCTAGGGGACAACCATTCTTATTGATGGTCTGGCTAGGGGACAGCCACTCTTATTGATGGTCTGGCTAGGGGACAACCACTCTTGTTGATGGTCTGGCTAGGGGACAGCCACTGTTGTTGTTGGTCTGGCTAGGGGACAACAACTCTTATTGATGGTCTGGCTAGGGACAGCCACTGTTGTTGATGGTCTGGCTAGGGACAACAACTCTTGTTGATGGTCTGGCTAGGGGACAACAACTCTTTTGATGGTCTGGCTAGGGACAGCCACTGTTGTTGATGGTCTGGCTAGGGGACAACAACTCTTATTGATGGTCTGGCTAGGGGACAACAACTCTTGTTGATGGTCTGGCTAGGGGACAGCCACTGTTGTTGTTGGTCTGGCTAGGGGACAGCCACTGTTGTTGTTGGTCTGGCTAGGGGACAGCCACTGTTGTTGTTGGTCTGGCTAGGGGACAACCACTCTTATTGATGGTCTGGCTAGGGGACAGCCATTCTTATTGATGGTCTGGCTAGGGGACAACAACTCTTATTGATGGTCTGGCTAGGGGACAACAACTCTTATTGATGGTCTGGCTAGGGGACAGCCAGTGTTGTTGTTGGTCTGGCTAGGGGACAACAACTCTTATTGATGGTCTGGCTAGGGGACAACAACTTATTGATGGTCTGGCTAGGGGACAGCCAGTGTTGTTGTTGGTCTGGCTAGGGGACAACAACTCTTATTGATGGTCTGGCTAGGGGACAGCCACTGTTGTTGTTGGTCTGGCTAGGGGACAACAACTCTTATTGATGGTCTGGCTAGGGGACAACAACTCTTATTGATGGTCTGGCTAGGGGACAGCCACTGTTGTTGTTGGTCTGGCTTGGGGACAACAACTAATTATTCAGACCATTTGCTATGAGACTCGAAATTGAGCTCAGATGCATCCTGTTTCCATTGATCATCCTTGATTTGAGTCCACCTGTGGTACATTCTATTGATTTGATTTGATTTGATTTGGAAATGCACACACCTGTCTATATAAGGTCCCACAGTTGACAGTACATGTCGGAGCAAAAATCAAACCACGAGGTCAAAGGAATTGTCTGTAGAGCTCGAAGACAGGATTGTGTTGAGGCACAGAAAAATATCTGCAGCATTGAAGGTCCCCAAGAACACAGTGGCCTCCAGCATTCTTAAATGGAAGAAGTTCGGAACCATCAAGACTCTTCTAGGGCTGGCCGCCCGGCCAAACTGAGAGATTGGGTGGGGGTGTGGGGGGGGCTTGGTCAGGGAGGTGACCAAGAACCAGGTGGTTGCTCTGACATAGCTCCAGAGTTGCTCCAGTGGCAGAACATTCCAGATGGACAACCATTTCTGCAGCGCTCCACCAATCAGGCCTTTATGGTAGAGTGGCCAGAAGGAAGCCACTGCTCAGTAAAAGACACATGACAGCCCGCTTGGTGTTTGCCAAAAGGCACCTAAAGACTCCCAGACCATGAAAAACAAGATTCTCTGGTCTGATTAAACCAATATTGAACTGTTTGGCTTGATTGGCCAAGCGTGACGTCTGGAGGAAACCTGTCACCATCTCTACGGTGAAGCACTGTGGTGGCAGCATAATGCAATGGGGATGTTTTTCAGCGGCGGGGACCGGGAGACTAGTCAGGGTCGAGGGAAAGATGAACAGAGCAAAGTACAGAGAGATCTTTGATGAAAACCTACTCCAGAGCACTCAGCATCTCAGACTGGGCGAATGTTCACCTTCCAACAGGACAATGACCCTAAGCACACAGCCAAGACAACACAGGAGTGGCTTCTCTGAATGTCTTTGAGCCCGGACTTGAGCCCGATCTAACATCTCTGGAGAAACCTGGAAATAGCTGTGCAGCGATGCTCCCCATCCAACCTGACAGAGCTTGAGAGGATCTGCAGAGAAATATGGGAGAAACTCCCCAAATACAGGTGTGTCAAGCTTGTAGCGTCATACACAAGAAGACTCGAGTCTGTAATCGCTGCCAAAGGTGCTGAGTAAAGGTTCTGAATACTTTTATTAATGTAATTTGGATTTGTAATACATTTGCAAGCATTTCTAAAAAACAGTTTTTGTTTTGGTATTGTGATGCCATTATGAGGTATTGTGATGTCATTATGAGCTATTGTGATGTCATTATGGGGTGTTATGATGTCATTATGGGGTATTATGATGTCATTATGGGGTATTGTGTATAGATTGATGAGGGGGAAAAACTATTTAATCCATTTTAGAATAAGGCTGTAACGTAACAAAATGTGGAACAAGTCAAGGGGTCTGAATACCTTCTGAATGCACTGTACATGTTTTTCTATATTATTTACATGTATTATTTACATTAGTCTACACATCAACATAACACACACTTGTCTTTGATGAAATACTGCTACTGATTGTAGTTCGCACCAAATATAGCCTTCATGGTAAACATAAAGTAGTTCACTACCCATAGGGCTCAGGTCAAAAGTAGTGCACTACCCATAGTTGTGTTTACTATGTGAAGTGTGTGGTCAGTGTGTTTACCATGTGAAGTGTGTGGTCAGTGTGTTTACCATGTGAAGTGTGTGACCAGTGTGTTTACCATGTGAAGTGTGTGGCCAGTGTGTTTACCATGTGAAGTGTGTGGCCAGTGTGTTTACCATGTGAAGTGTGTGGTCAGTGTGTGGTCAGTGTGTTTACCATGTGAAGTGTGTGGTCAGTGTGTGGTCAGTGTGTGGTCAGTGTGTTTACCATGTGAAGTGTGTGGTCAGTGTGTGGTCAGTGTGTGGTCAGTGTGTTTACCATGTGAAGTGTGTGGCCAGTGTGTTTACCATGTGAAGTGTGTGGTCAGTGTGTGGTCAGTGTGTTTACCATGTGAAGTGTGTGGTCAGTGTGTTTACCATGTGAAGTGTGTGGTCAGTGTGTTTACCATGTGAAGTGTGTGGTCAGTGTGTTTACCATGTGAAGTGTGTGGTCAGTGTGTTTACCATGTGAAGTGTGTGGTCAGTGTGTTTACCATGTGAAGTGTGTGGTCAGTGTGTTTACCATGTGAAGTGTGTGGTCAGTGTGTTTACCATGTGAAGTGTGTGGTCAGTGTGTTTACCATGTGAAGTGTGTGGTCAGTGTGTTTACCATGTGAAGTGTGTGGTCAGTGTGTTTACCATGTGAAGTGTGTGGTCAGTGTGTTTACCATGTGAAGTGTGTGGTCAGTGTGTTTACCATGTGAAGTGTGTGGTCAGTGTGTTTACCATGTGAAGTGTGTGGTCAGTGTGTTTACCATGTGAAGTGTGTGGTCAGTGTGTTTACCATGTGAAGTGTGTGGTCAGTGTGTTTACCATGTGAAGTGTGTGGTCAGTGTGTTTACCATGTGAAGTGTGTGGTCAGTGTGTGGTCAGTGTGTGGTCAGTGGCCTACGTGTCGTGCATCGTTCCCACAGACCCAGTACATTAGAGCCATAACAGTTCTCCTGGTACCAGTACATGTCAAGTGGACACTGAGTCATGGACTTGGCCCGACAGTGTGATGTGAAGGCCTCAGACCAATGGTTGTATCTCAAACGACACCCTGTTCCCTACATAGTGCACTACCCACAGGACTCAGGTCAAAAGTAGTGCACTACCCATAGGGCTCAGGTCAAAAGTAGTTCACTACCCATAGGGCTCAGGTCAAAAGTAGTGCACTACCCACAGGGCTCAGGTCAAAAGTAGTTCACTACCCATAGGGCTCAGGTCAAAAGTAGTGCACTACCCATAGGGCTCAGGTCAAAAGTAGTGCACTACCCACAGGGCTCAGGTCAAAAGTAGTGCACTATGAAGGGAATAGGGAGCCTTTTGGGAGAGAGGAGTGGAGGCCGGGTGATTTTCCCCAGGTGTTGCTCCTGCTGAGACTTCCTGTGTGTGTGTGTGTGTGTGTGTGTGTGTGTGTGTGTGTGTGTGTGTGTGTGTGTGTGTGTGTGTGTGTGTGTGTGTGTGTGTGTGTGTGTGTGTGTGTGTGTGTGTGTGTGTGTGTGTGTGTGTGTGTGCGCCCATGTCCATGTTGGTGTGTGCATACAAGTGTGTGTGTGTTAGTGAGTGTGCATACCTGAGCGTGTGTGCCTGTGTGCATGCATGTGTGTGTGTAGGTACACTATTCCCCAACACTTCTGTAGCTCAGTTGGTAGAGCATGGCGCTTGTAACGCCAGGGTAGTGGGTTCGATCCCCGGGACCACCCATACGTAGGATGTATGCACACATGACTGTAAGTCGCTTTGGATAAAAGCGTCTGCTAAATGGCATATATTATTATTATTATATAACACCTGGTGCAGTAGACTTGACAAGGCTCCTCCGACTCTTTAGTGTAATGAGCCCAGGGTTGTTAGTGGAGGGTGTAATGAGCCCAGGGTTGTTAGTGTAGGGTGTAATGAGCCCGGGGTCATTATTGTATGGTGTAATGAGCCGAGGGTCGTTATTGTAGGGTGTAATGAGCCCAGGGTCGTTAGTGTAGGGTGTAATGAGCCCCGGGTTGTTAGTGGAGGGTGTAATGAGCCCAGGGTCGTTAGTGTAGGGTGTAATGAGCCCAGGGTCGTTAGTGTAGGGTGTAATGAGCCCAGGGTCGTTAGTGTAGGGTGTAATGAGCCGAGGGTCGTTATTGTAGGGTGTAATGAGCCCAGGGTCGTTAGTGTAGGGTGTAATGAGCCCAGGGTCGTTAGTGTAGGGTGTAATGAGCCCAGGGTCGTTAGTGTAGGGTGTAATGAGCCCAGGGTCGTTAGTGTAGGGTGTAATGAGCCCAGGGTTGTTAGTGTAGGGTGTAATGAGCCCGGGGTCATTATTGTATGGTGTAATGAGCCGAGGGTCGTTATTGTAGGGTGTAATGAGCCCAGGGTCGTTAGTGTAGGGTGTAATGAGCCCCGGGTTGTTAGTGGAGGGTGTAATGAGCCCAGGGTCGTTAGTGTAGGGTGTAATGAGCCCAGGGTCGTTAGTGTAGGGTGTAATGAGCCCAGGGTCGTTAGTGTAGGGTGTAATGAGCCCAGGGTCGTTAGTGTAGGGTGTAATGAGCCCAGGGTCGTTAGTGTAGGGTGTAATGAGCCCAGGGTCGTTAGTGTAGGGTGTAATGAGCCCAGGGTCGTTAGTGTAGGGTGTAATGAGCCCAGGGTCGTTAGTGTAGGGTGTAATGAGCCCAGGGTCGTTAGTGTGGGGTGTAATGAGCCCAGGGTCGTTAGTGTAGGGTGTAATGAGCCCAGGGTCGTTAGTGTAGGGTGTAATGAGCCCAGGGTCGTTAGTGTAGGGTGTAAATAGCCCAGGGTCGTTAGTGTAGGGTGTAATGAGCCCAGGGTCGTTAGTGTAGGGTGTAACGAGTCCAGGGTCGTTAGTGTATGGTGTAATGAGCCCAGAATCGTTAGTGGAGGGTTTAATGAGCCCAGGGTTGTTAGTGTAGGGTGTAATGAGCCAAGGGTTGTTAGTGTAGGGTGTAATGAGCCCAAGGTTGTTAGTGTAGGGTGTAATGAGCCAAGGGTCGTTAGTGTAGGGTGTAATGAGCCCAGGGTCGTTAGTGTAGGGTGTAATGAGCCCAGGGTCGTTAGTGTAGGGTGTAATGAGCCCAGGGTCGTTAGTGTAGGGTGTAATGAGCCCAGGGTCGTTAGTGTAGGGTGTAATGAGCCCAGGGTCGTTAGTGTAGGGTGTAATGAGCCCAGGGTCGTTAGTGTAGGGTGTAATGAGCCCAGGGTCGTTAGTGTAGGGTATAATGAGCCCAGGGTCGTTAGTGTAGGGTGTAATGAGCCCAGGGTCGTTAGTGTGGGGTGTAATGAGCCCAGGGTCGTTAGTGTAGGGTGTAATGAGCCCAGGGTCGTTAGTGTAGGGTGTAATGAGCCCAGGGTCGTTAGTGTAGGGTGTAAATAGCCCAGGGTCGTTAGTGTAGGGTGTAAATAGCCCAGGGTCGTTAGTGTAGGGTGTAATGAGCCCAGGGTCGTTAGTGTAGGGTGTAACGAGTCCAGGGTCGTTAGTGTATGGTGTAATGAGCCCAGAATCGTTAGTGGAGGGTTTAATGAGCCCAGGGTTGTTAGTGTAGGGTGTAATGAGCCAAGGGTTGTTAGTGTAGGGTGTAATGAGCCCAAGGTTGTTAGTGTAGGGTGTAATGAGCCAAGGGTCGTTAGTGTAGGGTGTAACGAGTCCAGGGTCGTTAGTGTATGGTGTAATGAGCCCAGAATCTTTAGTGGAGGGTTTAATGAGCCCAGGGTTGTTAGTGTAGGGTGTAATGAGCCAAGGGTTGTTAGTGAAGGGTGTAATGAGCCCAGGGTGGTTAGTGTAGGGTGTAATGAGCCCAGGGTCGTTAGTGTATAGTGTAATGAGCCCAGAATCGTTAGTGGAGGGTTTAATGAGCCCAGGGTTGTTAGTGTAGGGTGTAATGAGCTCAGGGTTGTTAGTGGAAGGTGTAATGAGCCCAGGGTCGTTAGTGTAGGGTGTAATGAGCCCAGGGTCGTTAGTGTATAGTGTAATGAGCCCAGAATCGTTAGTGGAGGGTTTAATGAGCCCAGGGTTGTTAGTGGAGGGTGTAATGAGCCCAGGGTTGTTAGTGAAGGATGTAATGAGCCCAGGGTCGTTAGTGGAGGGTGTAATGAGCCCAGGGTCGTTATTGTAGGGTGTAAATAGCCCAGGGTCATTAGTGTAGGGTGTAATGAGCCCAGGGTCGTGAGTGTATGGTGTAATGAGCCCAGGGTCGTTAGTGTAGGGTGTAACGAGCCCAGGGTCGTTAGTGTAGGGTGTAACGAGTCCAGGGTCGTTAGTGTATGGTGTAATGAGCCCAGAATCGTTAGTGGAGGGTTTAATGAGCCCAGGGTTGTTAGTGTAGGGTGTAATGAGCCAAGGGTTGTTAGTGAAGGGTGTAATGAGCCCAGGGTGGTTTGTGTAGGGTGTAATGAGCCCAGGGTCGTTAGTGTAGGGTGTAATGAGCCCAGGGTCGTTAGTGTATGGTGTAATGAGCCCAGGGTCGTTAGTGTATGGTGTAATTAGCCCAGGGTCGTTAGTGTATGGTGTAATGAGCCCAGGGTCGTTAGTGTAGGGTGTAATGAGCCCAGGGTCGTTAGTGTATGGTGTAATGAGCCCAGGGTCGTTAGTGTAGGGTGTAACGAGTCCAGGGTCGTTAGTGTATGGTGTAATGAGCCCAGAATCGTTAGTGGAGGGTTTAATGAGCCCAGGGTTGTTAGTGTAGGGTGTAATGAGCCCAGGGTCGTTAGTGTAGGGTGTAATGAGCCCAGAATCGTTAGTGGAGGGTTTAATGAGCCCAGGGTTGTTAGTGTAGGGTGTAATGAGCCCAGAATCGTTAGTGGAGGGTTTAATGAGCCCAGGGTTGTTAGTGTAGGGTTTAATGAGCCCAGGGTTGTTAGTGTAGGGTGTAATGAGCCCAGAATCGTTAGTGGAGGGTTTAATGAGCCCAGGGTTGTTAGTGGAGGGTGTAATGAGCCCAGGGTTGTTAGTGTAGGGTGTAATGAGCCCAGGGTTGTTAGTGTAGGGTGTAATGAGCCCAGGGTTGTTAGTGTAGGGTGTAATGAGCCCAGGGTCGTTAGTTTAGGGTGTTATTAGACAGGACCTCAAGGAAGCTATTAGACAGGACCTCAGGGCGGCTATTAGACAGGACCTCAGGGCGGCTATTAGACAGGACCTCAGGGCGGCTATTAGACAGGACCTCAGGGCGGCTATTAGACAGGACCTCAGGGCGGCTATTAGACAGGACCTCAGGGCGGCAATTAGACAGGACCTCAGGGTGGCTATTAGACAGGACCTCAGGGCGGCTATTAGACATAACCTCAGGGTGGCTATTAGACAGGACTTCAGGGTGGCTATTAGACAGGACTTCAGGGCGGCTATTAGACAGGACTTCAGGGCGGCTATTAGACAGGACCTCAGGGCGGCTATTAGACAGGACCTCAGGGCGGCTATTAGACAGGACCTCAGCCATGAATCAGCCTTAATATCCTGTTACTGCCAAACAAATAGCCTTAACACACAGTAAGAATGTGTTTGTCGTAGCTCAGGACTTCTCTGCAACATATCGTATGTTAACATTCTAGTGATTCTAATTCTAGTGCTTCTTATTCCATGGTAGCACCTCTGTAATGTTGACGTTGCCCTCTGGCTAGGCAACACTGTACTGTATGATGTTCATGCCTAGACATGCTGTGTGTGGATAGAGTCTGTTAATCTTCCTTGGTGCTCATGCACCCTTGTCCCTCTTTAGTTCATTGCTTTTGACAGGATACACAGGGCTCAATAGGGTCACATTTGGGAAGCACCCTTTGTCTCTGGCCCATCTGGAGACCTGTGTAAAACAAGTAAAGCTGTTTCCTTTAGAACTGGAACACTGAGGCCAGATGAACTGGAACACTGAGGCCAGATGAACTGGAACACTGAGGCTAGATGAACTGGAACACTGAGGCCAGATGACCTGGAACACTGAGGCTAGATGACCTGGAACACTGAGGCTAGATGAACTGGAACACTGAGGCTAGATGAACTGGAACACTGAGGCTAGATGAAATGGAACACTGAGGCTAGATGAACTGGAACACTGAGGCCAGATGAACTGGAACACTGAGGCTAGATGAACTGGAACACTGAGGCCAGATGAACTGGAACCCTGAGGCTAGATGAACTGGAACACTGAGGCCAGATGAACTGGAACCCTGAGGCTAGATGAACTGGAACACTGAGGCTAGATGAACTGGAACACTGAGGCCAGATGAACTGGAACACTGAGGCTAGATGAACTGGAACACTGAGGCCAGATGAACTGGAACACTGAGGCTAGATGAACTGGAACACTGAGGCTAGATGAACTGGAACACTGAGGCTAGATGAAATGGAACACTGAGGCTAGATGAACTGGAACACTGAGGCCAGATGAACTGGAACACTGAGGCTAGATGAACTGGAACACTGAGGCCAGATGAACTGGAACCCTGAGGCTAGATGAACTGGAACACTGAGGCCAGATGAACTGGAACCCTGAGGCTAGATGAACTGGAACACTGAGGCTAGATGAACTGGAACACTGAGGCTAGATGAACTGGAACACTGAGGCCAGACACCAGAGGGAAGAAACAACAACATGGACTGTGATGAATTGTTGGTCTTCTCGCTAGAAAGAAGAAGTAGGAAATTGCACAAAAAGTAGAGGCTGGTCCAAGACTAAACTATGTCCCAGATGGCTTCCCTATGTAGCGCACTTCTTATGGGGCTCTGGTCTAAAGTAGTGAACTGTATAGGGAGTAGGGTGCTATTTAGGACACAGCCTAGAAC
This sequence comes from Oncorhynchus gorbuscha, assembly GCF_021184085.1. Classification (NCBI taxonomy): domain Eukaryota; kingdom Metazoa; phylum Chordata; class Actinopteri; order Salmoniformes; family Salmonidae; genus Oncorhynchus; species Oncorhynchus gorbuscha. The sequence goes on along the minus strand of NW_025746581.1, from coordinate 52,537 downwards.
TGGGGAAATAATATAATTATATGATTTATAGAAATAG
>NW_025746581.1:0-45000 GCF_021184085.1 Oncorhynchus gorbuscha | reverse complement strand
AGGAGCGGAGGCGTGTGGATAGGGACGGAGGGGGTGAGGGTAGGGGCGGAGGGGTGAGGGTAGGAGCGGAGGGGTGAGGATAGGGGCCGAGGGGTGAGGATAGGGCCGAGGGATGAGGATAGGGGTGGAGGGGTGAGGATAGGAGCCGAGGGGTGAGGATAGGGGCCGAGGGTGAGGATAGGGGTGGAGGGGTGGGGGTGAGGATAGGGGTGGAGGGGTGAGGATAGGGGCCGAGGGGTGAGGATAGGGGCCAAGGGGTGAGGATAGGGGCCCTGGGGGTTTAAGACTGGGGCTTAGGGCTTGCGTAGGGGGCTGAGAGCTGTGGCTGGGGCCAGAGGTGTTTCTATAGGAACAGGCTGGGGGCTGGGGACAGAGGTGTTGATATAGGAACAGGCTGGGGGATGGGGACAGAGATGTTTCTATAGGAACAGGCTGGGGGATGGGGGCAGAGGTGTTTCTATAGTAACAGGCTGGGGGCTGGGGACAGAGATGTTGATATAGGAACAGGCTGGGGGCTGGGGACAGAGATGTTTCTATAGGAACAGGCTGGGGACAGAGATGTTTCTATAGGAACAGGCCGAGGATGGGGACAGAGATGTTTCTATAGAAACAGGCTGGGGCTGGGGAGAGATGTTTCTATAGGAACAGGCTGGGGGCTGGGGACAGAGATGTTTCTATAGGAACAGGCTGGGGGCTGGGGACAGAGATGTTAATATAGAAACAGGCTGTGGGCTGGGGGTGGGGGCAGATGTGTTGCTATAGGAACAGGCTGGGGCCAGAGGTGTTACTATAGGAACAGGTGGGGGGCTGGGGCCAGATGGGTTGCAATTGGACCAGGCTGGGGGTGGTGAAAGAACTTGGTCTGGGCCAGAGCTGTGGATAACACAGGCTAATGAAAGCACCAGAGGCCCCCACATTCCTATTTTAGTGCTGTGGGCCCAACAAGGTCAACAACATCAGAATAAAAAATAACACTTTTAAGGATGGATGAAATTAAGATGGAAAGCCCCTCTTTCCAAGAAGCATTTATTCAATTTAGATGAAATCATAACATCATTCCGTATGAACTCTGAGGGAGAGAGATCAGTTCAGTTGTCATATGATCTCTGATGGGGAGAGAGATCAGTTCAGCTGTCATATGATCTCTGATGGGGAGAGAGATCAGTTCAGCTGTCATATGATCTCTGATGGAGAGAGATCAGTTCAGCTGTCATATGATCTCTGATGGGGAGAGAGAACAGTTCAGTTGTCATATGATCTCTGATGGGGAGAGAGAACAGTTCAGTTGTCATATGATCTCTGATGGAGAGAGAACAGTTCAGTTGTCATATGATCTCTGATGGGGAGAGAGAACAGTTCAGTTGTCATATGATCTCTGATGGAGAGAGAGAACAGTTCAGTTGTCATATGATCTCTGATGGGGAGAGAACAGTTCAGTTGTCATATGATCTCTGATGGAGAGAGAGAACAGTTCAGTTGTCATATGATCTCTGAGGGAGAGAGAACAGTTCAGTTGTCATATGATCTCTGATGGGGAGAGAGAACAGTTCAGTTGTCATATGATCTCTGATGGGGAGAGAACAGTTCATTTGTCATATGATCTCTGATGGAGAGAGATCAGTTCAGTTGTCATATGATCTCTGAGGGGGAGAGAGAGAACAGTTCAGTTGTCATATGATCTCTGAGGGAGAGAGAACAGTTCAGTTGTCATATGATCTCTGAGGGAGAGAACAGTTCAGTTGTCATATGAACTACTGATAGCTACTAATATACTGTATACCACTTAGTTACTAATATTATCTACTAATATACTGTATACCACTTAGTTACTAATATTATCTACTAATATACTGTATACCACTTAGCTACTAATACTATACTATTTATATATTGTATACCACTTAGATACTAATATTACACTACTAATATACTGTATACCACATAGATACTAATATTACACTACTAATATACTGTATACCACTTAGATACTAATATTATCTACTAATATACTGTATACCACATAGATACTAATATTATCTAGTAATATCCTGTATACCACTTAGTTACTAATATTACACTAGTAATATATGCCGCTAGGCAGATGGTTTTACCCAACTGTAGCACTACATTGACTGCGTGCCAAATGGTCCCTTTTTCCTTATATGGTTAGAAGCGTCCCATTGGGTGCATTCAGTTGAGGTATGAATGTGTGATACTTGTACTAATTGAACCCATGATCTTGTCATCTATTCATCAACGTTGAAGTCATCTATCTATCCCAGACTGTTTTCTCCACAGGTAGACAGACTACCTGTAATGCTTTTCAGCCCTGGTCGGTAATAACGGTTGAATTAATAACAGATGGACAGAGAGTACATGTGTTCTGTTTGACTCTGTAACAATATATAAAGAAGATGATGTCACATCCACTTGAGAAGACCAAGATGAGTCAGTGTTGGTGACATCAGTAGAGATGAACACAGCATGTGTTCTATTTCACTCTGTGGAATCGATGACATCGTTAGAACTGTCGAGTGCAGAATGTCGTTCTTTATCTAGGAAGTGTTATTATGAGTCATGTTTTCCACTGATGGTCTGCCTTTATCTCTGCTGTCATCTGTCAGAGTCAGCTCAGTGTGTCTGTCTGGCAAGTCCTCAGGGACCTTTTCTACCATGCAGGTCTTGTGACGGACACGAGACTAAGGCCTAGGAGAACTAATTAAATTCAGACCACGGATGATATAACGCGATTGACATTGAAAGGTCATTTCCGATTGAGTCGACATATGCAGGCTTTAAAACGTGTATAATGGATCAAACTTGAAGGGATTGAATCTAGAGAGACCTGAGACCTGAGACCAGGGCGGCAGAGTAGCCTAGTGGTTAGAGGCCCTGAGACCTTTAACAGCACTGGATGAACAACCTCTGGACGATGAACGACCTCTGGATGTTGAACAACCTCTGGACGTTGAAGGTTCTCTGGACGTTGAAGGTTCTCTGGACGTTGAAGGTTCTCTGGACGATGAACGACCTCTAGACGTTGAACGACCTCTGAACGATGAATAACCTCTGAACGATGAACAACCTCTGGGCGATGAACGACCTCTGGACGATGAACAACCTCTGGACGATGAACAACCTCTGGACGTTGAAGGTTCTCTGGGCGTTGAACAACCTCTGGGCGATGAACAACCTCTGGACGATGAACAACCTCTGGACGATGAACAACCTCTGGACGATGAACAACCTCTGGGCGATGAACAACCTCCGGGCGATGAACAACCTCTGGGCGATGAAGGTTCTCTGGACGTTGAAGGTTCTCTGGGCGTTGAAGGTTCTCTGGGCGTTGAACAACCTCTGGGCGATGAACAACCTCTGGATGATGAACAACCTCTGGACGATGAACTACCTCTGGACGATGAACAACCTTTGGACGTTGAAGGTTCTCTGGACGATGAACAACCTCTGGACGATGAACAACCTCTGGGCGATGAACGACCTCTGGACGATGAACAACCTCTGGACGATGAACAACCTCTGGACGTTGAAGGTTCTCTGGGCGTTGAACAACCTCTGGGCGATGAACAACCTCTGGACGATGAACAACCTCTGGACGATGAACAACCTCTGGACGATGAACAACCTCTGGGCGATGAACAACCTCCGGGCGATGAACAACCTCTGGGCGATGAAGGTTCTCTGGACGTTGAAGGTTCTCTGGGCGTTGAAGGTTCTCTGGGCGTTGAACAACCTCTGGGCGATGAACAACCTCTGGATGATGAACAACCTCTGGACGATGAACTACCTCTGGACGATGAACAACCTTTGGACGTTGAAGGTTCTCTGGACGATGAACAACCTCTGGACGATGAACAACCTCTGGACGATGAACAACCTCTGGACGATGAACAACCTTTGGACGTTGAAGGTTATCTGGACGATGAACAACCTCTGGACGATGAACAACCTCTGGACGATGAACAACCTCTAGACGTTGAACAACCTCTGAACGATGAACAACCTCTGAACGTTGAACAACCTCTGAACGTTGAACGACCTCTGAACGTTGAACGACCTCTGAACGTTGAACGACCTCTCGGCGATGAAGATTCTCTGGACGATGAACAAACTCTGGATGTTGGAGGTTCTCTGAACGTTCCATGTGGGTTTTTTTGGCAGTCATGCTCTGATATGCATCTCACCAGATTTCTTTATCATATGTGATTCCTGTGGATCTCGACCAACAAATCGTTAAAACAAGAGTATCTCCGAGGACATTAAGGAAGTGTTGCAGGCATGTCTTTGTATGTGAACATATGAGGAGTGTATTGAGTTTGGCCCAACTGACTGTACAATGCTTTTCTCTTTCTATGTTGTTTGAGGGACATTATTAGGCCGGGGAAATGTTATTTCAGAGCTCTACACATCATTCACATGTGTTTGTCTGTCTGTCTGTGTGTCAAAAAGAATGAAAATGTCTGAATCGTGGTTGTGGTCAGTGTTCGTTCATGTCTGGTTAAACTCAGAGAGAGAGAGAGACAGCTCAACGTCTGTGTTCCCAACGCGTTTGTCTTTTCTGCTACCTGATAACTGATTTTTCCACGTTTATTTTAACGTGCTGGAGAAAAACACTATTTCAACCCAGAAATTGTATTTTATTTTATTTTGGCTCCCAGATCTGGGTTCAAATAGTATTCCTTTTTGTTTAAATATGGCCGTCATTGTAAATAAGAATATTTTCTTAACTGACTTAACTGTCGTTCTGCCCCTGAACAAGCAGTTAACCCACTGTTCCTAGGCCGTCATTGAAAATAAGAATTTGTTCTTAACTGACTTGCCTTGTTAAATAAAGATTAAATAAAAATAAAATGAATTAAAATACATAATCTGCGTTTGATTGAGTTTGTCTGGCGAAATGGAATCATTCCAAAAGTGCAAACGCCTGCTCAATTGGCACTCCAGACATGCTCAATAACATGGCCACATTTAAACCCATGCTACATCCCAAATGGCACCCTATTCCCTGTATAGTGCACTACTCCCCCTTCGGCCCTAGTCAAAATTAGTGCACTATATAGGTAACAGGGTGCCGTTTGGGACAAACACTATGTCATTGACCTGTTTAGTAAATGTTAAGGCCTTGTCTTTAGTAAATGTTACTGTCTTGTCTTTAGTAAATGTTACTGTCTTGTCTTTAGTAAATGTTACTGTCTTGTCTTTAGTAAATGTTACTGTCTTTAGTAAATGTTACTGTCTTTAGTAAATGTTACTGTCTTTAGTAAATGTCACTGTCTTTAGTAAATGTTACTGTCTTTAGTAAATGTTACTGTCTTGTCTTTAGTAAATGTTACTGCCTTGTCTTTAGTAAATGTTACTGCCTTGTCTTTAGTAAATGTTACTGTCTTGTCTTTAGTAAATGTTACTGTCTTGTCTTTAGTAAATGTTACGGCCTTGTCTTTAGTAAATGTTACTGTCTTGTCTTTAGTAAATGTTGCACACACATACATACATTAAATACACACACACACACACACACACACACACACACACACACACACACACACACACACACACACACACACACACACACACACACACACACACACACACACACACACACACACACACACACACACACACACACACACACACACACACATCATTACCAGGCAGGCTGTACTGAAGCTGTGAGAGGGGAGGAGAGGTCGTCCCCCTGTGCCAGACATGTGTGTAAATTATTAACACGGTACATTACACAAAGACACTCACTCAAAGTTATGCCTAGGTGAGCCCTGCACATGTTTCAAATAAAAACACAGCAGTAGAAGGAGTAGCCAGGAAGGGAAGCTACCTCTACCTCTACAGTAGAAGGAGTAGCCAGGAAGCGAAGCTACCTCTACCTCTACAGTAGAAGGAGTAGCCAGGAAGGGAAGCTATCTCTACCTCTACAGTAGAAGGAGTAGCCAGGAAGCGAAGCTACCTCTACCTCTACAGTAGAAGGAGTAGTCAGGAAGGAAGCTATCTCTACCTCTACAGTAGAAGGAGTAGCCAGGAAGGGAAGCTATCTCTACCTCTACAGTAGAAGGAGTAGTCAGGAAGGAAGCTATCTCTACCTCTACAGTAGAAGGAGTAGCCAGGAAGGGAAGCTATCTCTACCTCTACAGTAGAAGGAGTAGCCAGGAAGGGAAGCTATCTCTACCTCTACAGTAGAAGGAGTAGCCAGGAAGCGAAGCTACCTCTACCTCTACAGTAGAAGGAGTAGTCAGGAAGGGAAGCTATCTCTACCTCTACAGTAGAAGGAGTAGCCAGGAAGGGAAGCTATCTCTACCTCTACAGTAGAAGGAGTAGTCAGGAAGGGAAGCTATCTCTACCTCTACAGTAGAAGGAGTAGCCAGGAAGGGAAGCTATCTCTACCTCTACAGTAGAAGGAGTAGTCAGGAAGGGAAGCTATCTCTACCTCTACAGTAGAAGGAGTAGCCAGGAAGGGAAGCTATCTCTACCTCTACAGTAGAAGGAGTAGTCAGGAAGGGAGGCTACCTCTACAGTAGAAGGAGTAGCCAGGAAGCGAAGCTACCTCTACAGTAGAAGGAGTAGCCAGGAAGGGAAGCTATCTCTACCTCTACAGTAGAAGGAGTAGTCAGGAAGGGAAGCTACCTCTACAGTAGAAGGAGAAGCCAGGAAGCGAAGCTACCTCTACCTCTACAGTAGAAGGAGTAGCCAGGAAGGGAAGCTACCTCTACCTCTACAGTAGAAGGAGTAGCCAGGAGGGGAGGCTGCATTACACGGCCAGGAACTTCATAGGCATTCTGTCTTGTATCAGGAAATGTGGGACTGTTTCTCTTTGAATGTGTAGTGGTGTGTCTATGAGGTGGTGTGGTGTGTCTATGTGGTGGTGTGGTGTGTCTATGTGGTGGTGTGGTGTGTCTATGTGGTGATGTGGTGTGTCTATGTGGTGGTGTGGTGTGTCTATGTGGTGGTGTGTCTATGTGGTGGTGTGTCTATGTGGTGGTGTGGTGTATCTATGTGGTGGTGTGGTGTATCTATGTGGTGGTGTGTCTATGTGGTGGTGTGGTGTATCTATGTGGTGGTGTGGTGTGTCTATGAGGTGGTGTGGTGTGTCTATGTGGTGGTGTGGTGTGTCTATGTGGTGGTGTGTCTATGTGGTGGTGTGTCTATGTGGTGGTGTGGTGTCTCTATGTGGTGGTGTGTCTATGTGTGGTGGTGTGGTGTGTCTATATGGTGGTGTGGTGGTGTGGTGTGTCTATGTGATGGTGTGGTGTCTCTATGTGGTGGTGTGGTGTCTTTATGTGGTGGTGTGGTGTCTCTATGTGGTGGTGTGGTGAGTCTATGTGGTGGTGTGGTGTCTCTATGTGGTGGTGTGGTGTGTCTATGTGGTGGTGTGGTGTCTCTATGTGGTGATGTGGTGTGTCTATGTGGTGATGTGGTGTGTCTATGTGGTGGTGTGGTGTGTCTATGTGGTGGTGTGGTGTGTCTATGTGGTGGTGTGTCTATATGGTGGTGTGGTGTGTCTATGTGGTGGTGTGGTGTGTCTATGTGGTGGTGTGGTGTGTCTATGTGGTGGTGTGGTGAGTCTATGTGGTGGTGTGGTGTGTCTATGTGGTGATGTGGTGTGTCTATATGGTGGTGTGGTGTGTCTATGTGGTGGTGTGGTGTGTCTATGTGGTGGTGTGTCTATGTGGTGGTGTGGTGTGTCTATGTGGTGGTGTGGTGTGTCTATGTGGTGTGGTGTGTCTATGTGGTGGTGTGGTGTGTCTATGTGGTGGTGTGGTGTGTCTATGTGGTGGTGTGGTGTGTCTATGTGGTGGTGTGGTGTGTCTATGTGGTGGTGTGGTGTGTCTATGTGGTGGTGTGTCTATGTGGTGATGTGGTGTGTCTATGTGGTGGTGTGGTGTGTCTATGTGGTGGTGTGGTGTGTCTATGTGGTGGTGTGTCTATATGGTGGTGTGGTGTGTCTATATGGTGGTGTGGTGTGTCTATGTGGTGGTGTGGTGTGTCTATGTGGTGGTGTGGTGTCTTTATGTGGTGGTGTGGTGTCTCTATGTGGTGGTGTGGTGTGTCTATGTGGTGGTGTGGTGTGTCTATGTGGTGGTGTGGTGTGTCTATGTGGTGGTGTGGTGTGTCTATGTGGTGGTGTGTCTATGTGGTGGTGTGTCTATGTGGTGGTGTGGTGTGGTGTGGTGGTGTGGTCTATGTGGTGGTGTGGTGTGTCTATGTGGTGTTGTGGTGTGTCTATGTGGTGGTGTGGTGTGTCTATGTGGTGGTGTGGTGTGTCTATGTGGTGGTGTGGTGGTGTGGTGTGTCTATGTGTTGGTGTGTCTATGTGGTGGTGTGGTGTGTCTATATGTATGTATTAAACGTACACATTTATATAGAGAATGCCTCTCAAGAGAGAGAGAGAGAGAGAGAGAGAGAGAGAGAGAGAGAGAGAGAGAGAGAGAGAGAGAGAGAGAGAGAGAGAGAGAGAGAGAGAGAGAGAGAGAGAGAGAGAGAGAGAGAGAGAGAGAGAGAGAGAGGCAGAGAGACAGAGAGAGACAGAGAGGGCGGGAGAGGGTGACAGGGAGAGAGCGAGAGAGACAGAGAGAGACAGAGACAGGGAGAGAGAAAGACAGAGAGATAGACAGAGAGGGGCGAGAGAGGGAGACAGGGAGAGAGAGAGATAGAGGCAGAGAGACAGAGACAGAGAGAGAGAGAGAGAGCGAGAGCGAGCAAGAGAGAGACAGAGAGAAAGAGACACAGAGAGAGAGAGAGAGAGAGAGAGAGAGAGAGAGAGAGAGAGAGAGAGAGAGAGAGAGAGAGAGAGAGAGAGAGAGAGAGAGAGAGAGAGAGAGAAGAAGAGAGAGAGACAGGAGACAGGGAGAGACAGAGAGAGACAGAGAGAGACAGAGAGAGAGAGAGAGAGAGAGAGAGAGAGAGAGAGAGAGAGAGAGAGAGAGAGAGAGAGAGAGAGAGAGAGAGAGAGGCAAAGCGCGAGAGACAGGGAGAGACAGAGAGGGAGACAGGGAGAGAGAGACAGAGAGAGACAGAGAGAGAGAGAGAGAGAGAGAGAGAGAGAGAGAGAGAGAGAGAGAGAGAGAGAGAGAGAGAGAGGCGCGAGAGACAGGGAGAGAGCGAGAGAGACAGAGAGAGAGAGAGAGGCAAAGTGCGAGAGACAGGGAGAGACAGAGAGGGCGAGAGAGGGAGACAGGGAGAGAGCGAGAGAGACAGAGAGAGACAGAGACAGGGAGAGAGAGAGACAGAGAGAGGCAGAGAGACAGAGAGAGAGACAGAGACAGGAGAGAGAGAGAGACAGAGCTGTCCTCCCCCCACAGTGTGTCTCTGCGGTCGTAACCCACCATCAGCCTAATGACTAGCTGCTGCGCCAATCACAGGAATTCAGATATCCGCCCCGGCATCATCCACGGCCTGCTCGTGTGTGTGTGTGTGTGTGTGTGTGTGTGTGTGTGTGTGTGTGTGTGTGTGTGTGTGTGTGTGTGTGTGTGTGTGTGTGTGTGTGTGTGTGTGTGTGTGTGTGTGTGTGTGTGTGTGTGTGCGACTGCGTGCGTGTGTGTGTGCGTGCGGGCGCTCGTGCTCCTCTCTCCTCTATAAAACTATTTTAAGAGCCGGTGCGAGGGGGGTGGAATGGAATTACAACTCTGATATTTAATCATTTCCATCAGTGATGTGGGATCAGGGTTAGCGTAGGTGGAGGCTGTGTCAAACCCTTTTCCATGAAGCTCTGCACAAATATCCACACACACACACACACACACACACACACACACACACACACACACACACACACACACACACACACACACACACACACACACACACACACACACACACACACACACACACACACACACACACACACACACAGGTGATATACTGTCCTCTCCAGGGTGATGATGATATACTGTCCTCTCCAGGGTGATGGTGATATACTGTCCTCTCCAGGGTGATGGTGATATACTGTCCTCTCCAGGGTGATGGTGATATACTGTCCTCTCCAGGGTGATGGTGATATACTGTCCTTTCCAGGGTGATGGTGATATCCTGTCCTCTACAGGGTGATATCCTGTCCTCTCCAGGGTGATGGTGATATACTGTCCTCTCCAGGGTGATGGTGGTATCCTGTTCTCTCCAGGGTGATGGTGATATCCTGTCCTCTCCAGGGTGATGGTGATATCCTGTCCTCTCCAGGGTGATGGTGGTATCCTGTTCACTCCAGGGTGATGGTGGTATACTGTTCTCTCCAGGGTGATATACTGTTCTCTCCAGGGTGATGGTGGTATCCTGTTCTCTCCAGGGTGATGGTGGTATCCTGTTCTCTCCAGGGTGATGGTGATATACTGTTCTCTCCAGGGTGATGGTGATATACTGTCCTCTCCAGAGTGATGGTGGTATACTGTTCTCTCCAGGGTGATGGTGGTATCCTGTCCTCTCCAGGGTGATGGTGGTATCCTGTTCTCTCCAGGGTGATATACTGTCCTCTCCAGGGTGATATACTGTCCTATCCAGGGTGGTATCCTGTTCTCTCCAGGGTGATATACTGTCCTCTCCAGGGTGATATCCTGTCCTCTCCAGGGTGATGGTGGTATCCTGTTCTCTCCAGGGTGATGGTGATATACTGTCCTCTCCAGGGTGATGGTGATATACTGTCCTCTCCAGGGTGATGGTGGTATCCTGTCCTCTCCAGGGTGATGGTGGTATCCTGTTCTCTCCAGGGTGATATACTGTCCTCTCCAGGGTGATATACTGTCCTATCCAGGGTGATATACTGTTCTCTCCAGGGTGATATACTGTCCTCTCCAGGGTGATGGTGATATCCTGTCCTCTCCAGGGTGATGGTGGTATCCTGTTCTCTTCAGGGTGATGGTGATATCCTGTCCTCTCCAGGGTGATATACTGTCCTCTCCAGGGTGATGGTGGTATACTGTCCTCTCCAGGGTGATGGTGGTATACTGTCCTCTCCAGGGTGATGGTGATATCCTGTCCTCTCCAGGGTGATATCCTGTCCTCTCCAGGGTGATATACTGTCCTCTCCAGGGTGATGGTGATATCCTGTCCTCTCCAGGGTGATGGTGATATACTGTCCTCTCCAGGGTGATGGTGGTATCCTGTTCTCTCCAGGGTGATGGTGATATACTGTTCTCTCCAGGGTGATGGTGGTATCCTGTTCACTCCAGGGTGATGGTGGTATACTGTTCTCTCCAGGGTGATATACTGTTCTCTCCAGGGTGATGGTGGTATCCTGTTCTCTCCAGGGTGATGGTGGTATCCTGTTCTCTCCAGGGTGATGGTGATATACTGTTCTCTCCAGGGTGATGGTGATATACTGTCCTCTCCAGAGTGTTGGTGGTATACTGTTCTCTCCATGGTGATGGTGGTATCCTGTCCTCTCCAGGGTGATGGTGGTATCCTGTTCTCTCCAGGGTGATATACTGTCCTCTCCAGTGTGATGGTGGTATACTGTCCTCTCCAGGGTGATGGTGTCCTCTCCAGGGTGATGGTGGTATACTGTTCTCTTCAGGGTGATGGTGATATCCTGTCCTCTCCAGGGTGATATACTGTCCTCTCCAGGGTGATGGTGATATACTGTCCTCTCCAGGGTGATGGTGGTATACTGTCCTCTCCAGGGTGATGGTGATATCCTGTCCTCTCCAGGGTGATATCCTGTCCTCTCCAGGGTGATGGTGGTATCCTGTTCTCTCCAGGGTGATGGTGATATACTGTCCTCTCCAGGGTGATGGTGATATACTGTCCTCTCCAGGGTGATGGTGGTATCCTGTCCTCTCCAGGGTGATGGTGGTATCCTGTTCTCTCCAGGGTGATATACTGTCCTCTCCAGGGTGATATACTGTCCTATCCAGGGTGATATACTGTTCTCTCCAGGGTGATATACTGTCCTCTCCAGGGTGATGGTGATATCCTGTCCTCTCCAGGGTGATGGTGGTAATCCTGTTCTCTTCAGGTTGATGGTGATATCCTGTCCTCTCCAGGGTGATATACTGTCCTCTCCAGGGTGATGGTGGTATACTGTCCTCTCCAGGGTGATGGTGGTATACTGTCCTCTCCAGGGTGATGGTGATATCCTGTCCTCTCCAGGGTGATATCCTGTCCTCTCCAGGGTGATATACTGTCCTCTCCAGGGTGATGGTGATATCCTGTCCTCTCCAGGGTGATGGTGATATACTGTCCTCTCCAGGGTGATGGTGGTATCCTGTTCTCTCCAGGGTGATGGTGATATACTGTTCTCTCCAGGGTGATGGTGGTATCCTGTTCTCTCCAGGGTGATGGTGATATACTGTTCTCTCCAGGGTGATGGTGATATACTGTTCTCTCCAGGGTGATGGTGGTATCCTGTTCTCTCCAGGGTGATGGTGATATACTGTCCTCTCCAGGGTGATATACTGTTCTCTCCAGGGTGATGGTGGTATACTGTTCTCTCCAGGGTGATGGTGGTATACTGTTCACTCCAGGGTGATATACTGTTCTCTCCAGGGTGATGGTGGTATCCTGTTCTCTCCAGGGTGATGGTGGTATACTGTTCTCTCCAGGGTGATATCCTGTCCTCTCCAGGGTGATATACTGTCCTCTCCAGGGTGATGGTGGTATACTGTCCTCTCCAGGGTGATGGTGGTATACTGTTCTCTTCAGGGTGATGGTGATATCCTGTCCTCTCCAGGGTGATATACTGTCCTCTCCAGGGTGATGGTGATATACTGTCCTCTCCAGGGTGATGGTGGTATACTGTCCTCTCCAGGGTGATGGTGATATCCTGTCCTCTCCAGGGTGATATCCTGTCCTCTCCAGGGTGATGGTGGTATCCTGTTCTCTCCAGGGTGATGGTGATATACTGTCCTCTCCAGGGTGATGGTGATATACTGTCCTCTCCAGGGTGATGGTGGTATCCTGTCCTCTCCAGGGTGATGGTGGTATCCTGTTCTCTCCAGGGTGATATACTGTCCTCTCCAGGGTGATATACTGTCCTATCCAGGGTGATATACTGTTCTCTCCAGGGTGATATACTGTCCTCTCCAGGGTGATGGTGATATCCTGTCCTCTCCAGGGTGATGGTGGTATCCTGTTCTCTTCAGGGTGATGGTGATATCCTGTCCTCTCCAGGGTGATATACTGTCCTCTCCAGGGTGATGGTGGTATACTGTCCTCTCCAGGGTGATGGTGGTATACTGTCCTCTCCAGGGTGATGGTGATATCCTGTCCTCTCCAGGGTGATATCCTGTCCTCTCCAGGGTGATATACTGTCCTCTCCAGGGTGATGGTGATATCCTGTCCTCTCCAGGGTGATGGTGATATACTGTCCTCTCCAGGGTGATGGTGGTATCCTGTTCTCTCCAGGGTGATGGTGATATACTCTTCTCCCCAGGGTGATGGTGGTATCCTGTTCACTCCAGGGTGATGGTGGTATACTGTTCTCTCCAGGGTGATATACTGTTCTCTCCAGGGTGATGGTGGTATCCTGTTCTCTCCAGGGTGATGGTGGTATCCTGTTCTCTCCAGGGTGATGGTGATATACTGTTCTCTCCAGGGTGATGGTGATATACTGTCCTCTCCAGAGTGTTGGTGGTATACTGTTCTCTCCATGGTGATGGTGGTATCCTGTCCTCTCCAGGGTGATGGTGGTATCCTGTTCTCTCCAGGGTGATATACTGTCCTCTCCAGGGTGATATACTGTCCTATCCAGGGTGGTATCCTGTTCTCTCCAGGGTGATATACTGTCCTCTCCAGGGTGATATCCTGTCCTCTCCAGGCTGATGGTGGTATCCTGTTCTCTCCAGGGTGATGGTGATATACTGTCCTCTCCAGGGTGATGGTGATATACTGTCCTCTCCAGGGTGATGGTGGTATCCTGTCCTCTCCAGGGTGATGGTGGTATCCTGTTCTCTCCAGGGTGATATACTGTCCTCTCCAGGGTGATATACTGTCCTATCCAGGGTGATATACTGTTCTCTCCAGGGTGATATACTGTCCTCTCCAGGGTGATGGTGATATCCTGTCCTCTCCAGGGTGATGGTGGTATACTGTTCTCTCCAGGGTGATATCCTGTCCTCTCCAGGGTGATATACTGTCCTCTCCAGGGTGATGGTGGTATACTGTCCTCTCCAGGGTGATGGTGGTATACTGTTCTCTTCAGGGTGATGGTGATATCCTGTCCTCTCCAGGGTGATATACTGTCCTCTCCAGGGTGATGGTGGTATACTGTCCTCTCCAGGGTGATGGTGATATCCTGTCCTCTCCAGGGTGATATCCTGTCCTCTCCAGGGTGATGGTGGTATCCTGTTCTCTCCAGGGTGATGGTGATATACTGTCCTCTCCAGGGTGATGGTGATATACTGTACTCTCCAGGGTGATGGTGGTATCCTGTCCTCTCCAGGGTGATGGTGGTATCCTGTTCTCTCCAGGGTGATATACTGTCCTCTCCAGGGTGATATACTGTCCTATCCAGGGTGATATACTGTTCTCTCCAGGGTGATATACTGTCCTCTCCAGGGTGATGGTGATATCCTGTCCTCTCCAGGGTGATGGTGGTATCCTGTTCTCTTCAGGGTGATGGTGATATCCTGTCCTCTCCAGGGTGATATACTGTCCTCTCCAGGGTGATGGTGGTATACTGTCCTCTCCAGGGTGATGGTGGTATACTGTCCTCTCCAGGGTGATGGTGATATCCTGTCCTCTCCAGGGTGATATCCTGTCCTCTCCAGGGTGATATACTGTCCTCTCCAGGGTGATGGTGATATCCTGTCCTCTCCAGGGTGATGGTGATATACTGTCCTCTCCAGGGTGATGGTGGTATCCTGTTCTCTCCAGGGTGATGGTGATATACTGTTCTCCCCAGGGTGGTATCCTGTTCACTCCAGGGTGATGGTGGTATACTGTTCTCTCCAGGGTGATATACTGTTCTCTCCAGGGTGATGGTGGTATCCTGTTCTCTCCAGGGTGATGGTGGTATCCTGTTCTCTCCAGGGTGATGGTGATATACTGTTCTCTCCAGGGTGATGGTGATATACTGTCCTCTCCAGAGTGTTGGTGGTATACTGTTCTCTCCATGGTGATGGTGGTATCCTGTCCTCTCCAGGGTGATGGTGGTATCCTGTTCTCTCCAGGGTGATATACTGTCCTCTCCAGGGTGATATACTGTCCTATCCAGGGTGGTATCCTGTTCTCTCCAGGGTGATATACTGTCCTCTCCAGGGTGATATCCTGTCCTCTCCAGGGTGATGGTGGTATCCTGTTCTCTCCAGGGTGATGGTGATATACTGTCCTCTCCAGGGTGATGGTGATATACTGTCCTCTCCAGGGTGATGGTGGTATCCTGTCCTCTCCAGGGTGATGGTGGTATCCTGTTCTCTCCAGGGTGATATACTGTCCTCTCCAGGGTGATATACTGTCCTATCCAGGGTGATATACTGTTCTCTCCAGGGTGATATACTGTCCTCTCCAGGGTGATGGTGATATCCTGTCCTCTCCAGGGTGATGGTGGTAATCCTGTTCTCTTCAGGTTGATGGTGATATCCTGTCCTCTCCAGGGTGATATACTGTCCTCTCCAGGGTGATGGTGGTATACTGTCCTCTCCAGGGTGATGGTGGTATACTGTCCTCTCCAGGGTGATGGTGATATCCTGTCCTCTCCAGGGTGATATCCTGTCCTCTCCAGGGTGATATACTGTCCTCTCCAGGGTGATGGTGATATCCTGTCCTCTCCAGGGTGATGGTGATATACTGTCCTCTCCAGGGTGATGGTGGTATCCTGTTCTCTCCAGGGTGATGGTGATATACTGTTCTCTCCAGGGTGATGGTGGTATCCTGTTCTCTCCAGGGTGATGGTGATATACTGTTCTCTCCAGGGTGATGGTGATATACTGTTCTCTCCAGGGTGATGGTGGTATCCTGTTCTCTCCAGGGTGATGGTGATATACTGTCCTCTCCAGGGTGATATACTGTTCTCTCCAGGGTGATGGTGGTATACTGTTCTCTCCAGGGTGATGGTGGTATACTGTTCTCTCCAGGGTGATATACTGTTCTCTCCAGGGTGATGGTGGTATCCTGTTCTCTCCAGGGTGATGGTGGTATACTGTTCTCTCCAGGGTGATATCCTGTCCTCTCCAGGGTGATATACTGTCCTCTCCAGGGTGATGGTGGTATACTGTCCTCTCCAGGGTGATGGTGGTATACTGTTCTCTTCAGGGTGATGGTGATATCCTGTCCTCTCCAGGGTGATATACTGTCCTCTCCAGGGTGATGGTGATATACTGTCCTCTCCAGGGTGATGGTGGTATACTGTCCTCTCCAGGGTGATGGTGATATCCTGTCCTCTCCAGGGTGATATCCTGTCCTCTCCAGGGTGATATACTGTCCTCTCCAGGGTGATGGTGATATCCTGTCCTCTCCAGGGTGATTGTGATATACTGTCCTCTCCAGGGTGATGGTGGTATCCTGTTCTCTCCAGGGTGATGGTGATATACTGTTCTCTCCAGGGTGATGGTGATATACTGTCCTCTCCAGGGTGATGGTGATATCCTGTCCTCTCCAGGGTGATATCCTGTCCTCTCCAGGGTGATATACTGTCCTCTCCAGGGTGATGGTGATATCCTGTCCTCTCCAGGGTGATTGTGATATACTGTCCTCTCCAGGGTGATGGTGGTATACTGTTCTCTCCAGGGTGATGGTGGTATCCTGTCCTCTCCAGGGTGATGGTGGTATCCTGTTCTCTCCAGGGTGATATACTGTCCTCTCCAGGGTGATATACTGTCCTATCCAGGGTGGTATCCTGTTCTCTCCAGGGTGATATACTGTCCTCTCCAGGGTGATATACTGTCCTCTCCAGGGTGATATCCTGTCCTCTCCAGGGTGATGGTGGTATCCTGTTCTCTCCAGGGTGATGGTGATATACTGTCCTCTCCAGGGTGATGGTGATATACTGTCCTCTCCAGGGTGATGGTGGTATCCTGTCCTCTCCAGGGTGATGGTGGTATCCTGTTCTCTCCAGGGTGATATACTGTCCTCTCCAGGGTGATATACTGTCCTATCCAGGGTGATATACTGTTCTCTCCAGGGTGATATACTGTCCTCTCCAGGGTGATGGTGATATCCTGTCCTCTCCAGGGTGATGGTGGTATCCTGTTCTCTTCAGGGTGATGGTGATATCCTGTCCTCTCCAGGGTGATATACTGTCCTCTCCAGGGTGATGGTGGTATACTGTCCTCTCCAGGGTGATGGTGATATCCTGTCCTCTCCAGGGTGATATCCTGTCCTCTCCAGGGTGATATACTGTCCTCTCCAGGGTGATGGTGATATCCTGTCCTCTCCAGGGTGATGGTGATATACTGTCCTCTCCAGGGTGATGGTGGTATCCTGTTCTCTCCAGGGTGATGGTGATATACTGTTCTCTCCAGGGTGATGGTGGTATCCTGTTCTCTCCAGGGTGATGGTGATATACTGTTCTCTCCAGGGTGATGGTGATATACTGTTCTCTCCAGGGTGATGGTGGTATCCTGTTCTCTCCAGGGTGATGGTGATATACTGTCCTCTCCAGGGTGATATACTGTTCTCTCCAGGGTGATGGTGGTATACTGTTCTCTCCAGGGTGATGGTGGTATACTGTTCTCTCCAGGGTGATATACTGTTCTCTCCAGGGTGATGGTGGTATCCTGTCCTCTCCAGAGTGATATACTGTCCTCTCCAGGGTGATGGTGGTATCCTGTCCTCTCCAGGGTGATGGTGGTATACTGTCCTCTCCAGGGTGATATACTGTTCTCTCCAGAGTGATATACTGTCCTCTCCAGGGTGATGGTGGTATACTGTTCTCTCCAGGGTGATATACTGTTCTCTCCAGTGTGATATACTGTCCTCTCCAGGGTGATGGTGGTATACTGTCCTCTCCAGGGTGATATACTGTTCTCTCCAGAGTGATATACTGTCCTCTCCAGGGTGATGGTGATATACTGTTCGCTCCAGGGTGATATACTGTTCTCTCCAGAGTGATATACTGTCCTCTCCAGGGTGATGGTGGTATACTGTTCTCTCCAGGGTGATATACTGTCCTCTCCAGGGTGATGGTGGTATCCTGTCCTCTCCAGGGTGATGGTGGTATACTGTTCTCTCCAGGGTGATATACTGTCCTCTCCAGGGTGATATACTGTCCTTTCCAGGGTGATGGTGATATCCTGTCCTCTCCAGGGTGATATCCTGTCCTCTCCAGGGTGATGGTGATATACTGTCCTCTCCAGGGTGATGGTGGTATCCTGTTCTCTCCAGGGTGATGGTGATATCCTGTCCTCTCCAGGGTGATGGTGATATCCTGTCCTCTCCAGGGTGATGGTGGTATCCTGTTCTCTCCAGGGTGATGGTGGTATACTGTTCTCTCCAGGGTGATATACTGTTCTCTCCAGGGTGATGGTGGTATCCTGTTCTCTCCAGGGTGATGGTGATATACTGTTCTCTCCAGGGTGATGGTGATATACTGTCCTCTCCAGGGTGATGGTGGTATACTGTTCTCTCCAGGGTGATGGTGGTATCCTGTCCTCTCCAGGGTGATGGTGGTATCCTGTTCTCTCCAGGGTGATATACTGTCCTCTCCAGGGTGATATACTGTCCTATCCAGGGTGGTATCCTGTTCTCTCCAGGGTGATATACTGTCCTCTCCAGGGTGATATACTGTCCTCTCCAGGGTGATATCCTGTCCTCTCCAGGGTGATGGTGGTATCCTGTTCTCTCCAGGGTGATGGTGATATACTGTCCTCTCCAGGGTGATGGTGGTATCCTGTTCTCTCCAGGGTGATGGTGGTATCCTGTCCTCTCCAGGGTGATGGTGGTATCCTGTTCTCTCCAGGGTGATATACTGTTCTCTCCAGGGTGATATACTGTCCTCTCCAGGGTGATGGTGATATCCTGTCCTCTCCAGGGTGATGGTGGTATCCTGTTCTCTTCAGGGTGATGGTGATATCCTGTCCTCTCCAGGGTGATATACTGTCCTCTCCAGGGTGATGGTGGTATACTGTCCTCTCCAGGGTGATGGTGGTATTACTGTCCTCTCCAGGGTGATGGTGATATCCTGTCCTCTCCAGGGTGATATCCTGTCCTCTCCAGGGTGATATACTGTCCTCTCCAGGGTGATGGTGATATCCTGTCCTCTCCAGGGTGATGGTGATATACTGTCCTCTCCAGGGTGATGGTGGTATCCTGTTCTCTCCAGGGTGATGGTGATATACTGTTCTCTCCAGGGTGATGGTGGTATCCTGTTCTCTCCAGGGTGATGGTGATATACTGTTCTCTCCAGGGTGATGGTGATATACTGTTCTCTCCAGGGTGATGGTGGTATCCTGTTCTCTCCAGGGTGATGGTGATATACTGTCCTCTCCAGGGTGATATACTGTTCTCTCCAGGGTGATGGTGGTATACTGTTCTCTCCAGGGTGATGGTGGTATACTGTTCTCTCCAGGGTGATATACTGTTCTCTCCAGGGTGATGGTGGTATCCTGTTCTCTCCAGGGTGATGGTGGTATACTGTTCTCTCCAGGGTGATATCCTGTCCTCTCCAGGGTGATATCCTGTCCTCTCCAGGGTGATGGTGGTATCCTGTTCTCTCCAGGGTGATGGTGGTATACTGTTCTCTCCAGGGTGATATCCTGTTCTCTCCAGGGTGATATCCTGTCCTCTCCAGGGTGATGGTGGTATACTGTCCTCTCCAGGGTGATGGTGGTATACTGTTCTCTTCAGGGTGATGGTGATATCCTGTCCTCTCCAGGGTGATATACTGTCCTCTCCAGGGTGATGGTGATATACTGTCCTCTCCAGGGTGATGGTGGTATACTGTCCTCTCCAGGGTGATGGTGATATCCTGTCCTCTCCAGGGTGATATCCTGTCCTCTCCAGGGTGATATACTGTCCTCTCCAGGGTGATGGTGATATACTGTCCTCTCCAGGGTGATGGTGATATACTGTCCTCTCCAGGGTGATGGTGGTATCCTGTTCTCTCCAGGGTGATGGTGATATACTGTTCTCTCCAGGGTGATGGTGGTATCCTGTTCTCTCCAGGGTGATGGTGATATACTGTTCTCTCCAGGGTGATGGTGATATACTGTTCTCTCCAGGGTGATGGTGGTATCCTGTTCTCTCCAGGGTGATGGTGATATACTGTCCTCTCCAGGGTGATATACTGTTCTCTCCAGGGTGATGGTGGTATACTGTTCTCTCCAGGGTGATGGTGGTATACTGTTCTCTCCAGGGTGATATACTGTTCTCTCCAAGGTGATGGTGGTATCCTGTTCTCTCCGGGGTGATGGTGGTATCCTGTCCTCTCCAGGGTGATATCCTGTCCTCTCCAGGGTGATATACTGTCCTCTCCAGGGTGATGGTGATATCCTGTCCTCTCCAGGGTGATGGTGATATACTGTCCTCTCCAGGGTGATGGTGGTATCCTGTCCTCTCCAGGGTGATGTTGGTATACTGTTCTCTCCAGGGTGATATACTGTCCTCTCCAGAGTGATATACTGTTCTCTCCAGAGTGATATCCTGTTCTCTCCAGGGTGATGGTGGTATCCTGTTCTCTCCAGGGTGATGGTGATATACTGTCCTCTCCAGGGTGATATACTGTTCTCTCCAGGGTGATATACTGTCCTCTCCAGGGTGATGGTGGTATACTGTTCTCTCCAGGGTGATATACTGTCCTCTCCAGGGTGATGGTGGTATCCTGTCCTCTCCAGGGTGACGGTGGTATACTGTTCTCTCCAGGGTGATATACTGTCCTCTCCAGGGTGATATACTGTTCTCTCCAGGGTGATGGTGGTATCCTGTTCTCTCCAGGGTGATGGTGATATACTGTCCTCTCCAGGGTGATATACTGTTCTCTCCAGGGTGATGGTGGTATACTGTTCTCTCCAGGGTGATGGTGGTATACTGTTCTCTCCAGGGTGATATACTGTTCTCTCCAGGGTGATAGTGATATACTGTTCTCTCCAGGGTGATATACTGTTCTCTCCAGGGTGATATACTGTTCTCTCCAGGGTGATATACTGTTCTCTCCAGGGTGATGGTGGTATCCTGTTCTCTCCAGGGTGATAGTAATATACTGTTCTCTCCAGGGTGATATACTGTTGTCTCCAGGGTGGTATACTGTTCTCTCCAGGGTGATATACTGTCCTCTCCAGGGTGATGGTGGTATCCTGTCCTCTCCAGGGTGATGGTGATATACTGTTCTCTCCAGGGTGATGGTGATATACTGTCCTCTCCAGGGTGATGGTGATATCCTGTTCTCTCCAGGGTGATATACTGTCCTCTCCAGGGTGATGGTGATATACTGTCCTCTCCAGGGTGATGGTGATATACTGTCCTCTCCAGGGTGATGGTAGTATCCTGTCCTCTCCAGGGTGATGGTGGTATCCTGTTCTCTCCAGGGTGATGGTGATATACTGTCCTCTCCAGGGTGATATACTGTTCTCTCCAGGGTGATATACTGTTCTCTCCAGGGTGATATACTTTTCTCTCCAGGATGACACTGAAACCAGAGCTGGCTGTGACTCTGTGATGCTGTGGACACTGATACCAGAGCTGGCTGTGACTGTGATGTTGTGGATACTGAAACCAGAGCTGGCTGTGACTGTGATGTTGTGGACACTGAAACCAGAGCTGACTCTGAGTCTGTGATGCTGTGGACACTGATACCAGAGCTGGCTGTGACTGTGATGTTGTGGACACTGAAACCAGAGCTGACTGTGAGTCTGTGATGCTGTGGACACTGATACCAGAGCTGGCTGTGACTCTGTGATGTGGTGGACACTAAAACCAGGACTGGCTGTGACTCTGTGATGCTGTGGACACTGACACCAGAGCTGGCTGTGACTCTGTGATGCTGTGGACACTGAAACCAGGACTGTCTGTGACTCTGTGATGTGGTGGACACTGAAACCAGGACTGGCTGTGACTCTGTGATGTGGTGGACACTGAAACCAGGACTGTCTGTGACTCTGTGATGTGGTGGACACTGAAACCAGGACTGGCTGTGACTCTGTGATGTGGTGGACACTGACACCAGGACTGTCTGTGACTCTGTGATGTGGTGGTGATACCCCCGACACACATGGACACCAGCTTTAGTCTGTGGATAATTAGATCAAAACACACACACACACACAGCCAGATACAGAGTGTGGCTCTGCTCTATTCCTCCAGCCCTGTGCAGAGCTGTGGTCGCGTGCCACAAAGAGAAGCTTTGAAGAGCTGCGGTTGGTTGATCTGTTCTGCCTCAGCTCCATCTGAGTGGTTGCAGGGCAACAGGACAGGCCCTGAGAAGGTATCCAGTCTCAACCAGTTACAGCCACTCCTCCAGACCTGGGTGCCGTTCACGAGGCAGTAAACGGAAGATAACAGACACCTCATTCCAGTCTCAACCACACAGCAACAGATAACGTGTGGATGGTTGGTATCGTCCCATAAAAGGGTTACATAACAGAGGCCTGTTTCTGAATGGGAGCTCCATGAATGTGACGTTGGTCCCTAACCCACTTTACCTCCACTCCGATCGTTTGTACATCTCATGGGAAAAGCACATGATCTGACGAGGAGGCAAATCTACAATGAAAACACTTGTATTGTACAGTAGAGTACTGGTCTGGTCTGGTCTGGTGGTTAATACATTGTACAGTAGAGTACTGGCCTGGTCTGGTCTGGTGGTTAATGTATTGTACAGTAGAGGACTGGTCTGGTCTGGTGGTTAATGCATTGTACAGTAGAGTACTGGCCTGGTCTGGTCTGGTGGTTGATGTATTGTACAGTAGAGGACTGGTCTGGTCTGGTGGTTAATGCATTGTACAGTAGAGTACTGGCCTGGTCTGGTCTGGTGGTTGATGTATTGTACAGTAGAGGACTGGTCTGGTCTGGTGGTTGATGTATTGTACAGTAGAGGACTGGTCTGGTCTGGTGGTTAATGCATTGTACAGTAGAGTACTGGCCTGGTCTGGTCTGGTGGTTAATACATTGTACAGTAGAGTACTGGTCTGGTCTGGTGGTTAATGCATTGTACAGTAGAGTACTGGTCTGGTCTGGTCTGGTGGTTAATGCATTGTACAGTAGAGTACTGGTCTGGTCTGGTGGTTGATGTATTGTACAGTAGAGTACTGGTCTGGTCTGGTCTGGTGGTTAATACATTGTACAGTAGAGTACTGGTCTGGTCTGGTCTGGTGGTTAATGCATTGTACAGTAGAGTACTGGTCTGGTCTGGTGGTTGATGTATTGTACAGTAGAGTACTGGTCTGGTCTGGTCTGGTGGTTAATGCATTGTACAGTAGAGTACTGGTCTGGTCTGGTCTGGTGGTTGATGTATTGTACAGTAGAGGACTGGTCTGGTCTGGTGGTTAATGTATTGTACAGTAGAGTACTGGTCTGGTCTGGTCTGGTGGTTGATGTATTGTACAGTAGAGTACTGGTCTGGTCTGGTGGTTGATGTATTGTACAGTAGAGTACTGGTCTGGTCTGGTCTGGTGGTTGATGTATTGTACAGTAGAGTACTGGTCTGGTCTGGTCTGGTGGTTAATGCATTGTACAGTAGAGTACTGGTCTGGTCTGGTCTGGTGGTTGATGTATTGTACAGTAGAGTACTGGTCTGGTCTGGTCTGGTGGTTGATGTATTGTACAGTAGAGTACTGGTCTGGTCTGGTGGTTGATGTATTGTACAGTAGAGTACTGGTCTGGTCTGGTCTGGTGGTTGATGTATTGTACAGTAGAGTACTGGTCTGGTCTGGTCTGGTGGTTGATGTATTGTACAGTAGAGTACTGGTCTGTTCTGGTCTGGTGGTTAATGCATTGTACAGTAGAGTACTGGTCTGGTCTGGTCTGGTGGTTGATGTATTGTACAGTAGAGTACTGGTCTGGTCTGGTGGTTGATGTATTGTACAGTAGAGGACTGGTCTGGTCTGGTGGTTGATGTATTGTACAGTAGAGTACTGGTCTGGTCTGGTGGTTGATGTATTGTACAGTAGAGGTCTGGTCTGGCCTGGTGGTTGATGTATTGTACAGTAGAGTACTGGTCTGGTCTGGTGGTTAATGTATTGTACAGTAGAGGACTGGTCTGGTCTGGTCTGGTGGTTGATGTATTGTACAGTAGAGGACTGGTCTGGTCTGGTCTGGTGGTTGATGTATTGTACAGTAGAGTACTGGTCTGGTCTGGTGGTTGATGTATTGTACAGTAGAGTACTGGTCTGGTCTGGTCTGGTGGTTGATGTATTGTACAGTAGAGTACTGGTCTGGCCTGGTGGTTGATGTATTGTACAGTAGAGTACTGGTCTGGTCTGGTGGTTGTGTGAGTCTGTGTACCCCCCCCCCCTCCGGTCGTCTAGTCCCCCAGATAGTATATGAACACGTCATAACATGATTTTCTATACATTTATACCTGCAGAATGTTCTCTCAGCCTCATGCCAGAATGTTCTCTCAGCCTCATGCCAGAATGTTCTCTCAGCCTCATGCCAGAATGTTCTCTCAGCCTCATGCCAGAATGTTCTCTCAGCCTCATGCCAGAATGTTCTCTCAGCCTCATGCCAGAATGTTCTCTCAGCCTCAAGCCAGAATGTTCTCTCAGCCTCATGCCAGAATGTTCTCTCAGCCTCATGCCAGAATGTTCTCTCAGCCTCATGCCAAAATGTTCTCTCAGCCTCATGCCAAAATGTTCTCTCAGCCTCATGCCAGAATGTTCTCTCAGCCTCAAGCCAGAATGTTCTCTCAGCCTCATGCCAAAATGTTCTCTCAGCCTCATGCCAAAATGTTCTCTCAGCCTCATGCCAAACTGTTCTCTCAGCCTCATGCCAAAATGTTCTCTCAGCCTCAAGCCTAAATGTTCTCTCAGCCTCAGCCAGAATGTTCTCTCAGCCTCATGCCAGAATGTTCTCTCAGCCTCAAGCCAGAATGTTCTCTCAGCCTCATGCCAAAATGTTCTCTCAGCCTCATGCCAAAATGTTCTCTCAGCCTCATGCCAAAATGTTCTCTCAGCCTCATGCCAAAATGTTCTCTCAGCCTCATGCCAAATGTTCTCTCAGCCTCATGCCAGAATGTTCTCTCAGCCTCATGCCAAAATGTTCTCTCAGCCTCATGCCAAAATGTTCTCTCAGCCTCATGCCAAAATGTTCTCTCAGCCTCATGCCAAAATGTTCTCTCAGCCTCATGCCAGAATGTTCTCTCAGCCTCATGCCAAAATGTTCTCTCAGCCTCATGCCAAAATGTTCTCTCAGCCTCATGCCAAAATGTTCTCTCAGCCTCATGCCAAAATGTTCTCTCAGCCTCATGCCAAAATGTTCTCTCAGCCTCATGCCAAAATGTTCTCTCAGCCTCATGCCAAAATGTTCTCTCAGCCTCATGCCAAAATGTTCTCTCAGCCTCATGCCAAAATGTTCTCTCAGCCTCATGCCAAAATGTTCTCTCAGCCTCATGCCAAAATGTTCTCTCAGCCTCATGCCAAAATGTTCTCTCAGCCTCATGCCAAAATGTTCTCTCAGCCTCATGCCAAAATGTTCTCTCAGCCTCATGCCAAAATGTTCTCTCAGCCTCATGCCAAAATGTTCTCTCAGCCTCATGCCAAAATGTTCTCTCAGCCTCATGCCAAAATGTTCTCTCAGCCTCATGCCAAAATGTTCCAAAATGTTCTCTCAGCCTCATGCCAAAATGTTCTCTCAGCCTCATGCCAAAATGTTCTCTCAGCCTCATGCCAAAATGTTCTCTCAGCCTCAAGCCAAAATGTTCTCTCAGCCTCATGCCAAAATGTTCTCTCAGCCTCATGCCAAAATGTTCTCTCAGCCTCATGCCAAAATGTTCTCTCAGCCTCATACCAAAATGTTCTCTCAGCCTCATACCAAAATGTTCTCTCAGCCTCATACCAAAATGTTCTCTCAGCCTCATGCCAAAATGTTCTCTCAGCCTCATGCCAAAATGTTCTCTCAGCCTCATGCCAAAATGTTCTCTCAGCCTCATGCCAAAATGTTCTCTCAGCCTCATGCCAGAATGTTCTCTCAGCCTCATGCAAAAATGTTCTCTCAGCCTCAAGCCAAAATGTTCTCTCAGCCTCATGCCAAAATGTTCTCTCAGCCTCATGCCAAAATGTTCTCTCAGCCTCATGCCAAAATGTTCTCTCAGCCTCAAGCCAAAATGTTCTCTCAGCCTCATGCCAAAATGTTCTCTCAGCCTCATGCCAAAATGTTCTCTCAGCCTCATGCCAAAATGTTCTCTCAGCCTCATACCAAAATGTTCTCTCAGCCTCATACCAAAATGTTCTCTCAGCCTCATACCAAAATGTTCTCTCAGCCTCATGCCAAAATGTTCTCTCAGCCTCATGCCAAAATGTTCTCTCAGCCTCATACCAAAATGTTCTCTCAGCCTCATGCCAAAATGTTCTCTCAGCCTCATACCAAAATGTTCTCTCAGCCTCATGCCAAAATGTTCTCTCAGCCTCATGCCAAAATGTTCTCTCAGCCTCATGCCAAAATGTTCTCTCAGCCTCATGCCAAAATGTTCTCTCAGCCTCATGCCAAAATGTTCTCTCAGCCTCATACCAAAATGTTCTCTCAGCCTCATGCCAAAATGTTCTCTCAGCCTCATACCAAAATGTTCTCTCAGCCTCATGCCAAAATGTTCTCTCAGCCTCATGCCAAAATGTTTAGAATAGCAGGAAACGATCTCCGGGACAATCCTTGTCAGGCCAAGGAAACTTTTATTTGATGGTGGAGTTTGTTGCGCTATTTGGGCTTATGATGTCCATTTAAATGAGCCCTGGAGCATTTAGCAGTGCTATAAATCAAACAGAATGTTGGAGATTTGCATTACATATTTGAACAATCTAGTGTAGGAATTAAACAATTTAGGCCTTTAAAACCTCTATAGGGGATGTGGGGCGCTACCGTCCCACCTGGCCAACATCCAGTGAAATTGCAGAGCGCCAAATTCAAAAACAGAAATAATCATTATAAAAATTAATAAAACATACAAGTGTTATACATCAGTTTAAAGCGTAACTTCTTGTTAATCCAACCACGGTGTCAGATGTTGGTCAGTAATCCACAGGCTCAAAGGTCACAACAGACAGACGAAAACGAAACAACAGACAGACGAAAAATCCTTAAAGTTCGTAGAAACATGTCAAACAATGTTTATAATCAATCCTCAGGTTGTTTTTTAGTCCTAATAGTCAATAACATTTCAACTGGACAAAAGCTCCGTCAATATAAAAGGCAAGGCTTGTTCTCGGTCGCACGGATGGAAAACCTCTGGGACACTGAATGGGCCACTCATTCAAAGTGGTCTTACTCCCTCGTTTTTCAGAATACAAGCCTGAAACGATTTCTAAAGACTGTTGACATCTAGTGGGAGCCATAGGAAGTGCAATTTGAGTCTTAATTCAATTGATACTGTAATGGCATTCGATAGAAAACTACAAAAATAAATAAATCCCACTTCCTGGATGGATTTTTCTCAGGTTTTCACCTGCCACATTAGTTCTGTTATACTCACAGACATTATTTTATCAGTTTCGGAAACTTTAGAGTGTTTTCTATCCAAATCTACCAATTATGTGCATATCCTAGCGTCTGGGCCTGAGTAGCATCCTTCTAGACCTATCGGCTGCCTTCGATACTGTGAACCATCAGATCCTCCTCTCCACCCTCTCCGAGTTGGGCATCTCCGGCGCGGCCCACGCTTGGATTGCGTCCTACCTGACAGGTCGCTCCTACCAGGTGGCGTGGCGAGAATCTGTCTCCTCACCACGCGCTCTCACCACTGGTGTCCCCCAGGGCTCTGTTCTAGGCCCTCTCCTATTCTCGCTATACACCAAGTCACTTGGCTCTGTCATAACCTCACATGGTCTCTCCTATCATTGCTATGCAGACGACACACAATTAATCTTCTCCTTTCCCCCTGATGACCAGGTGGCGAATCGCATCTCTGCATGTCTGGCAGACATATCAGTGTGGATGACGGATCACCACCTCAAGCTGAACCTCGGCAAGACGGAGCTGCTCTTCCTCCCGGGGAAGGACTGCCCGTTCCATGATCTCGCCATCACGGTTGACAACTCCATTGTGTCCTCCTCCCAGAGCGCTAAGAACCTTGGCGTGATCCTGGACAGCACCCTGTCGTTCTCAACTAACATCAAGGCGGTGGCCCATTCCTGTAGGTTCATGCTCTACAACATCCGCAGAGTACGACCCTGCCTCACACAGGAAGCGGCGCAGGTCCTAATCCAGGCACTTGTCATCTCCCGTCTGGATTACTGCAACTCGCTGTTGGCTGGGCTCCCTGCCTGTGCCATTAAACCCCTACATCTCATCCAGAACGCCGCAGCCCGTCTGGTGTTCAACCTTCCCAAGTTCTCTTACGTCACCCGCCTCTCCTCCGCTCTCTCCACTGGCTTCCAGTTGAAGCTCGCATCCGCTACAAGACCATGGTGCTTGCCTACGGAGCTGTGAGGGGAACGGCACCTCAGTACCTCCAGGCTCTGATCAGGCCCTACACCCAAACAAGGGCACTGCGTTCATCCACCTCTGGCCTGCTCGCCTCCCTACCACTGAGGAAGTACAGTTCCCGCTCAGCCCAGTCAAAACTGTTCGCTGCTCTGGCCCCCCAATGGTGGAACAAACTCCCTCACGACGCCTGGACAGCGGAGTCAATCACCACCTTCCGGAGACACCTGAAACCCCACCTCTTTAAGGAATACCTAGGATAGGATAAAGTAATCCTTCTCACCCCCCCAACCCCCCTTAAAATATTTAGATGCACTATTGTAAAGTGACTGTTCTACTGGATGTCATAAGGTGAATGCACCAATTTGTAAGTCGCTCTGTATAAGAGCGTCTGCTAAATGACTTAAATGTAAATGTAAATGTAGCAGGTAGTTTACTTTGGGCACGCTTTTCACCCTAGTGAGGTTAAACACTTGTCGGACAATAATTGTACAAATTTCATTCCTGTTATGATGTCTGACGGAGTTGACATAAATCCAGTTCGTTGGTCTTTATTATTATTTTGTAAAAATATTAAGACAAAATATTAGTGGATTTTTTTGTTGAGATTATCTTTCATGAATCGCTAGCTTTAAAATCATCATTCTCTCTCAGCGTCATGGCAGTGTGTAAAATAGCATTAGATAAACTAATTAGATGAACTATAAAAATTCAACTGTGCTACACCACTGGTGTGTGGTGTGTCTGTGTGGTGTCTGTGTGGTGTGTCTGTGTGGTGTGTGTGTGTGTATGTATGTGTGGTGTGTGTATGTATGTGTGGTGTGTGTATGTGTGTGGTGTGTGGTGTGTCTGTGTGGTGTGTGTGTGGTGTGTGTGTATGTATGTGTGGTGTGTGTATGTGTGTGGTGTGTGGTGTGTCTGTGTGGTGTGTCTGTGTGGTGTGTGTGTGTGTATGTGTGGTGTGTGGTGTGTGTGTGTATGTGTGGTGTGTGGTGTGTGGTGTGTGTGTGTGGTGTGTCTGTGTGGTGTGTGTGTGTGGTGTGTGTATGTGTGTGGTATGTGGTGTGTGTGGTGTGTGTGTGTGGTGTGTCTGTGTGGTGTGTGTGTGTGGTGTGTGTTGTCAGTTGACATTCACACCTTCTAATCAGTTGAGCATAATGCTGCATCTGCCACAAAGACGCCCCAGTAGTGAGGAGTGTGTGTGTGGTGTGTGTTAGTGGTGAGTAGTGAGGAGTGTGTGTGTGTGGTGTGTGTTAGTGGTGAGTAGTGAGGAGTGTGTGGCTGCTGCTCTGCAGCTGCAGGTAGGCTGAACGCACAGTATGTACCGTCCACACCTGGCTGACCAATAGAAATCACGGCCAGACAGCATCGCCCTAAACAGGCCCTGTGATTGGTTCATTCTGCTGGCTAACTAACCCTCCTGTGCCTGTGGATTGTCACCTGTTGACAGGTGTTTGTCGTCTCACAGCTGAGATTAAGGGCTAATAAGGTTGTCTAGACATGACTCTTGGTGCCAAGCAGACATATTTTGGGGATGGCATCATTATGAATCTCAGACAGAGCTCTGAGTGTTTTGTTATGTTTTGAAGTGCAGACCGCCAAACGTCACTGAGGGAAAAGTTCATACCGATGGTTTCATTAGAATCCATAAACCGTCTCTTAGTATGTAAGCTTCACAATGGCAAAATCCCCAATGTTCGCATGAATGGGTGTTCTCTGTGAAAATCCAGGTTTGTAATGTCCTGGTTGGGTGTTCTCTGTGAAAATCCAGGTTTGTAATGTCTTGGTTGGGTGTTCTCTGTGAAAATCCAGGTTTGTAATGTCCTGGTTAGGTGTTCTCTGTGAAAATCCAGTGTTCTCTGTGAAAAAATCCAGGTTTGTGATGTCCTGGTTGGGTGTTCTCTGTGAAAATCCAGGTTTGTAATGTCTTGGTTGGGTGTTCTCTGTGAAAATCCAGGTTTGTAATGTCCTGGTTGGGTGTTCTCTGTGAAAATCCAGGTTTGTGATGTCCTGGTTGGGTGTTCTCTGTGAAAATCCAGGTTTGTAATGTCCTGGTTGGGTGTTCTCTGTGAAAATCCAGGTTTGTAATGTCCTGGTTGGGTGTTCTCTGTGAACTTTGGGCTTGAGTCTATATTATGTTTTTGCCTTCAGGACTTTTATAAACCTTGTCTTCCTTTAAATCACACAATGAACAATACCCTGTGTTGTGCAAACTCTGAGACAGTGAACTTGACCTTTCAACCATTAGTTAAGTAGATAACAGTAGAGCAGTAGACCAGTAGAACAGTAGTACAGTAGAACAGTAGTAAAGGTAGAACAGTAACAGTAGAACAGTAGAACAGTAGACCAGTAGAACAGTAGACCAGTAGAACAGTAGAGAACAGTAGAACAGTAGAACAGTAGACAGTAGAACAGTAGTATGGTAGAGAACAGTAGAAAAGTAGAACAGTAATACAGTAGAACAGTAGTACGGTAGAGAACAGTAGAACAGTAGACCAGTAGAACAGTAGTACGGTAGAGAACAGTAGAACAGTAGAACAGTAAGAACAGTAGAACAGTAGTACGGTAGAGAACAGTAGAACAGTAGACCAGTAGAAAACAGTAGAACAGTAGACCAGTAGAACAGTAGTATGGTAGAGAACAGTAGAATAGTAGACCAGTAGAACAGTAGTACGGTAGAGAACAGTAGAACAGTAGTACGGTAGAGAACAGTAGAACAGTAGTACGGTAGAGAACAGTAGAACAGTAGACCAGTAGAACAGTAGACCAGTAGTACGGTAGAGAACAGTAGAACAGTAGACCAGTAGAACAGTAGTACGGTAAAGAACAGTAGAACAGTATAACAGTATAACAGTAGAACAGTAGAACAGTAGAACAGTAGACCAGTAGTACAGTAGAGAACAGTAGAACAGTAGAACAGTAGACCAGTAGTACGGTAGAGAACAGTAGAACAGTAGAACAGTAGACCAGTAGTACGGTAGTACAGTAGACCAGTAGTACGGTAGAGAACAGTAGAACAGCAGTACGGTAGAGAACAGTAGAACAGTAGACCAGTAGACCAGTAGACCAGTAGACCAGTAGTACGGTAGAGAACAGTAGAACAGTAGAACAGTAGACCAGTAGAACAGTAGAACAGTAGTACGGTAGAGAACAGTAGAACAGTAGACCAGTAGAACAGTAGACCAGTAGTACGGTAGAGAACAGTAGAACAGTAGACCAGTAGAACAGTAGACCAGTAGTATGGTAGAGAACAGTAGAACAGTAGACCAGTAGAACAGTAGACCAGTAGTACGGTAGAGAACAGTAGAACAGTAGACCAGTAGAACAGTAGTACGGTAGAGAACAGTAGAACAGTATAACAGGAGAACAGTAGAACAGTAGAACAGTAGAACAGTAGACCGGTAGTACGGTAGAGAACAGTAGAACAGAAGAACAGAAGACCAGTAGTACGGTAGAGAACAGTAGAACAGTAGAACAGTAGACCAGTAGTACGGTAGTACAGTAGACCAGTAGTACGGTAGAGAACAGAGAACAGTAGTACGGTAGAGAACAGTAGAACAGTAGAACAGTAGACCAGTAGACCAGTAGTACGGTAGAGAACAGTAGAACAGTAGAACAGTAGACCAGTAGTACGGTAGTACAGTAGACCAGTAGTACGGTAGAGAACAGTAGAACAGTAGAACAGTAGACTAGTAGTACAGTAGACCAGTAGTACGGTAGAGAACAGTAGAACAGTAGAACAGCAGTATGGTAGAGAACAGTAGAACAGTAGACCAGTAGACCAGTAGACCAGTAGACCAGTAGTACGGTAGAGAACAGTAGAACAGTAGACCAGTAGACCAGTAGACCAGTAGTACGGTAGAGAACAGTAGAACAGTAGAACAGCAGTACGGTAGAGAACAGTAGACCAGTAGACCAGTAGACCAGTAGACCAGTAGTACGGTAGAGAACAGTAGAACAGTAGTACAGTAGACCAGTAGTACGGTAGAGAACAGTAGAACAGTAGACCAGTAGTACGGTAGAGAACAGTAGAACAGTAGAACAGTAGACCAGTAGTACGGTAGAGAACAGTAGAACAGTAGACCAGTAGACCAGTAGACCAGTAGTACGGTAGAGAACAGTAGAACAGTAGAACAGTAGACCAGTAGTACGGTAGAGAACAGTAGAACAGTAGAACAGTAGACCAGTAGACCAGTAGTACGGTAGAGAACAGTAGAACAGTAGAACAGTAGACCAGTAGTACGGTAGAGAACAGTAGAACAGTAGACCAGTAGTACGGTAGAGAACAGTAGAACAGTAGAACAGTAGACCAGTAGACCAGTAGTATGGTAGAGAACAGTAGAACAGTAGAACAGTAGACCAGTAGTACGGTAGAGAACAGTAGAACAGTAGACCAGCAGTACGGTAGAGAACAGTAGAACAGTAGACCAGTAGACCAGTAGACCAGTAGTACGGTAGAGAACAGTAGAACAGTAGAACAGTAGACCAGTAGTACGGTAGAGAACAGTAGAACAGTAGAACAGTAGAACAGTAGTATGGTAGAGAACAGTAGAACAGTAGACCAGTAGTACGGTAGAGAACAGTAGAACAGTAGAACAGTAGACCAGTAGTACGGTAGAGAACAGTAGAACAGTAGACCAGCAGTACGAGTAGTAGAGAGAACAGTAGAACAGTAGACCAGTAGTACGGTAGAGAACAGTAGAACAGTAGACCAGTAGTACGGTAGAGAACAGTAGAACAGTAGACAGTAGACAGCAGTACGGTAGAGAACAGTAGAACAGTAGACCAGTAGTACGGTAGAGAACAGTAGAACAGTAGACCAGCAGTACGGTAGAGAACAGTAGAACAGTAGACCAGTAGTACGGTAGAGAACAGTAGAACAGTAGACCAGTAGACCAGTAGACCAGTAGTACGGTAGAGAACAGTAGAACAGTAGAACAGTAGACCAGTAGTACGGTAGAGAACAGTAGAACAGTAGAACAGTAGACCAGTAGTAGAGACCAGAGAACAGTAGAACAGTAGAACAGTAGACCAGTAGACGGTAGAGAACAGTAGAACAGTAGACCAGTAGTACGGTAGAGAACAGTAGAACAGTAGACCAGTAGTACGGTAGAGACCAGTAGAACAGTAGTACAGTAGACCAGTAGTACGGTAGAGAACAGTAGAACAGTAGACCAGTAGTACGGTAGAGAACAGTAGAACAGTAGACCAGTAGTATGGTAGAGAACAGTAGAACAGTAGACCAGTAGTACGGTAGAGACCAGTAGAACAGTAGTACAGTAGACCAGTAGTACGGTAGAGAACAGTAGAACAGTAGACCAGTAGTACGGTAGAGAACAGTAGAACAGTAGACCAGTAGTACGGTAGAGAACAGTAGAACAGTAGAACAGTAGACCAGTAGTACGGTAGAGAACAGTAGAACAGTAGAACAGTAGACCAGTAGTACGGTAGAGAACAGTAGAACAGTAGACCAGTAGTACGGTAGAGAACAGTAGTACAGTAGACCAGTAGTACGGTAGAGAACAGTAGAACAGTAGACCAGTAGTACGGTAGAGAACAGTAGAACAGTAGAACAGTAGACCAGTAGTACGGTAGAGAACAGTAGAACAGTAGAACAGTAGACCAGTAGTACGGTAGAGAACAGTAGAACAGTAGACCAGTAGTACGGTAGAGAACAGTAGAACAGTAGACCAGTAGTACGGTAGAGAACAGTAGAACAGTAGACCAGTAGTACGGTAGAGAACAGTAGAACAGTAGAACAGTAGACCAGTAGTACGGTAGAGAACAGTAGAACAGTAGAACAGTAGACCAGTAGTACGGTAGAGAACAGTAAAACAGTAGACCAGTAGTACGGTAGAGAACAGTAGAACAGTAGACCAGTAGTACGGTAGAGAACAGTAGTACAGTAGACCAGTAGTACGGTAGAGAACAGTAGAACAGTAGACCAGTAGTACGGTAGAGAACAGTAGACAGTAGAACAGTAGACCAGTAGTACGGTAGAGAACAGTAGAACAGTAGAACAGTAGACCAGTAGTACGGTAGAGAACAGTAGAACAGTAGACCAGTAGTACGGTAGAGAACAGTAGAACAGTAGACCAGTAGTACGGTAGAGACCAGTAGAACAGTAGTACAGTAGACCAGTAGATGTGTTGTGTCTACTCTCCACTGCTGTGTTTACAGTCATCCATACCCTTTGACCCCTCCTTCCCTCTGTCACAACCTCCCTCCCTCAAACGGGGTATTTATTAACACTCCACCACCTGTAGGTCTCTCTGGTAGAGGGGAGACTGCCTGAGGAATGTGTGTGTGTGTGTGTGTGTGTGTGTGTGTGTGTGTGTGTGTGTGTGTGTGTGTGTGTGTGTGTGTGTGTGTGTGTGTGTGTGTGTGTGTGTGTGTGTGTGTGTGTGTGTGTGTGTGTGTGTGTGTCCAGTCTAACCTCTGTATATTTGTGATTCTGTGGTCAATAAGAGGGAGTTCTGGTTAAAGACTAACCAGTGGTTCTGGTGCTGTGGTCTGTCTATCTGTCATACTGAACTATGCTGGGCCAAGCTCCTGGTTATCTCATTGGTTATACTACAGCTTTCTCCACTACACATCAGTTACACTGTTCCTGATGTTAACCAGATATTACACAGACTCTCTCTCTCTCTCTCTCTAGTCTCAGCTCTACTCTCTGTACAGTCTGTCTCTCTCTCTCTCTCTACAGCTGTACTGCTACGGTCTCTGTAGACTCTCTCTCTCTCTCTCTCTCTCTCTCTAGAACAGTCTCTCTCTCTCTCTTCTCTCTCTCTCCAGTCTCTCTCTGTAGACCAGTAGTTTCTAGAGAACAGTCTCTCTCCCTAGACCAGTTCTCTCTCTCTCTCTCTCTCTCTCTCTCCAGTCTCTCTCTCTCTGTCTCTGTCTCCTCTAGATGTCTTCTCTCTCTCTCTCACTGCTGTGTTTACAGTCATCCATACCCTTCTCCCTGTCCTGTCTCTGTCTCAACCTCTCTCTCTCCTCTCTGTGTCTGTCTGTCTCTCTCCACCACCTCTCTCTCTCTCTCTCTCTGCCTGAGGAATGTGTCTCTGTCTCCTGTCTCTCTGTCTCTGTCTCTCTCTGTCTCTGTCTCTCCTTTTGTTTCTGTGTCTCTCTGTCTCCCTGTGTCTGTCTCTCTCCCTCTCTCCCTGTTTGTGTCTCTCTGTCTGTGTGTGTCTCTCTCCAGTCTAACCTCTGTATATTTGTGATTCTGTGGTCTCTCTCTCTCTTCTGTCTCTGACTAACTCTGGTTCTCTCTGCTGTGGTCTGTCTCTGTCATCTGAACTATGCTCTCTCTCTCTCTTATCTCTTGGTTATCTCTCTTCTCTCTCTCTCTCTCTCTCTCTCTTATACTCTTCTCTCTCTCTCTCTCTCTCTGTCTCTGTCTGTCTCTCTCTCTCTCTCTCTCTCTCTCTCTCTCTCTCTCTCTCTCTCTCTGTCTCCCTCTCTCTCTCTCTCTGTCTCTCTCTCTCTCTCTCTCTCTCTCTCTCTCCCTCTCTCTCTCTCTCTCTCTCTCTCTCTCTCTCTCTCTCTCTCTCTCTCTCTCTCTCTCTCTCTCTCTCTCTCTCTCTCTCTCTCTCTCTCTCTCTCTCTCTCTCTCTCTCTCTCTCTCTCTCTCTCCCTCCTTCATTCCGATCAGATGTGCCAGTTGGTTTTTCTCTCCTCTGGAATACTGAAATAGACGGTTTTATTTTATTTGTCAGGGATTTAGTCAGAATTCCCCCTCCAACCCACAGCTGGCCCTGGAATGTCAATATGGTCTCTCTCAGGTCCTCTGTTCACCTCTTTCCTCCTCTCTCCCTTTCTCTCTGTTTCTCTTTCTTTCATTTTTGTATTTTCACTCTCTCTTGTCTGTCTCTAATTATCTTTATCAGTATCAATCTTTCTTGCTCTGTCTCTCTTTCAATTTCTCCTTCGTTCTGTAGTTATCTGTTTTTCTCCTGCTTCCTTCACAGTAGAGATAATAGATAACAGATAGAGATAATAGAGATAACAGATAGAGATAACAGATAGAGATAATAGATAACAGATAGAGATAATAGAGAATAGATAGAGATAATAGATAACAGATAGAGATAATAGAGATAACAGATAGAGATAATAGATAACAGATAGAGATAATAGAGAACAGATAGAGATAATAGATAACAGATAGAGATAATAGAGATAACAGATAGAGATAATAGAGAATAGATAGAGATAATAGAGATAACAGATAGAGATAACAGATAGAGATAATAGATAACAGATAGAGATAATAGAGAATAGATAGAGATAATAGAGAACAGATAGAGATAACAGATAGAGATAATAGATAACAGATAGAGATAATAGAGTTTTGTCAGATAGAGAGAATAGATAGAGATATCCCTCTCTCTTTAGTCTCCCACACCTCTCATCTAGATAGAGATAATAGAGATAACCTGTTCCCGATCCTTTTCCCTGATAGAGTCCCTATTTCTCTCCTTGTTTTCCGTTCCTGCCCTGTCGGATCCTTGTCTAGAATTCACCGTGCTGTGTTTGTGTATCGCCCTGTCGTGTCGTGTTTCCCTCAGATGCTGCGTGGTGAGCAGGTGTCTGAGTCTGTTTGGTTCAAGTGCCTTCCCGAGGCAACCTGCTGTTCACCTGCTGTTCAAGATCGAGTCTCCAGTTTGTTCTCGTCATTTCGAGTGAAAGTTGTGTTTTTTGATTGTATTTTACTTGACTGGATTAAAGACTCTGTTTTCGCCAAGTCGCTTTTGGGTCCTCATTCACCTGCATGACAGAAGGAACCGACCAAGGAATGGACCCAGCGACTACAGACGCTCGTAACACTGCCGTCGAGATCCAAGGAGCCATGCTCGGCAGACACGAGCAGGAATTGTCTGCTGCTCGCCATGCCGTGGAGAACCTGGCCGCTCAGGTTTCCGACCTCTCTGGACAGTTCCAGAGTCTTCGTCTCGTGCCACCTGTTACTTCCTGGCCTGCCGAGCCTCCAGAACCTAGGGTTAATAACCCACCTTGCTACTCCGGGCAGCCCACTGAGTGCCGCTCCTTTCTCACGCAGTGTGAGATTGTGTTCTCTCTCCAACCCAACACATACTCTAGAGAGAGAGCTCGGGTTGCTTACGTCATTTCACTCCTTACTGGCCGGGCTCGAGAATGGGGCACAGCTATCTGGGAGGCAAGGGCTGATTGCTCTAACAAGTTCCAGAACTTTAAAGAGGAGATGATTCGGGTTTTTGACCGTTCAGTTTTTGGTAGGGAGGCTTCTAGGGCCCTGGCTTCCTATGCCAAGGTGAACGGTCCATAACGGATTATTCTATTGAGTTTCGCACTCTTGCTGCCTCTAGTGAGTGGAACGAGCCGGCGCTGCTCGCTCGTTTTCTGGAGGGACTCCACGCAGTGGTTAAGGATGAGATTCTCTCCCGGGAGGTTCCTTCAGATGTGGACTCTTTGATTGCTCTCGCCATCCGCATAGAACGACGGGTAGATCTTCGTCACCGGGCTCGTGGAAGAGAGCTCGCATCAACGGTGTTTCCCTGCTCCGCATCGCAACCATCTCCCTCCTCTGGCTCAGAGACTGAGCCCATGCAGCTGGGAGGGATTCGCATCTCGACTAAGGAGAGGGAACGGAGGATCACCAACCGCCTGTGCCTCTATTGCGGAGTTGCTGGACATTTTGTTAATTCATGTCCAGTAAAGCCAGAGCTCATCTGTAAGCGGAGGGCTACAGGTGAGCGCAACTACTCAAGTCTCTCCATCAAAATCCTGTACTACTTTGTCGGTCCATCTACGCTGGACCGGTTCGGGTGCTACATGTAGTGCCTTGATAGACTCTGGGGCTGAGGGTTGTTTCATGGACGAAGCATGGGTTCGGAAACATGACATTCCTTTCAGAGAGTTAGAGAAGCCTACGCCCATGTTCGCCTTAGATGGTAGTCATCTTCCCAGTATCAGATTTGAGACACTACCTTTAACCCTCACAGTATCTGGTAACCACAGTGAGACTATTTCTTTTTGATTTTTCGTTCACCGTTTACACCTGTTGTTTTGGGTCATCCCTGGCTAGTATGTCATAATCCTTCTATTAATTGGTCTAGTAATTCTATCCTATCCTGGAACGTTTCTTGTCATGTGAAGTGTTTAATGTCTGCCATCCCTCCCGTTTCTTCTGTCCCTACTTCTCAGGAGGAACCTGGCGATTTGACAGGAGTGCCGGAGGAATATCATGATCTGCGCACGGTCTTCAGTCGGTCCCGAGCCAACTCCCTTCCTCCTCACCGGTCGTATGATTGTAGTATTGATCTCCTTCCGGGGACCACTCCTCCTCGGGGTAGACTATACTCTCTGTCGGCTCCCGAACGTAAGGCTCTCGAGGATTATTTGTCTGTGTCTCTTGACGCCGGTACCATAGTGCCTTCTTCCTCTCCGGGGCGGGGTTCTTTTTGTTAAGAAGAAGGACGGTACTCTGCGCCCCTGCGTGATTATCGAGGGCTGAATGACATAACGGTTAAGAATCGTTATCCGCTTCCCTTATGTCATCAGCCTCGAGATTCTGCAGGGAGCCAGGTGCTTTACTAAGTTGGACCTTCGTAACGCTTACCATCTCGTGCGCATCAGAGAGGGGGACGAGTGGAAAACGGCGTTTAACACTCCGTTAGGGCATTTTGAGTACCGGGTTCTGCCGTTTGGTCTCGCCAATGCGCCAGCTGTTTTTCAGGCATTAGTTAATGATGTTCTGAGAGACATGCTGAACATCTTTGTTTTTGTCTATCTTGACGATATCCTGATTTTTTCTCCGTCACTCGAGATTCATGTTCAGCACGTTCGACGTGTTCTACAGCGCCTTTTAGAGAATTGTCTCTACGTAAAGGCTGAGAAGTGCTCTTTTCATGTCTCCTCCGTTACTTTTCTCGGTTCCGTTATTTCCGCTGAAGGCATTCAGATGGATTCCGCTAAGGTCCAAGCTGTCAGTGATTGGCCCGCTCCAAGGTCACGTGTCGAGTTGCAGCGCTTTTTAGGTTTCGCTAATTTCTATCGGCGTTTCATTCGTAATTTCGGTCAAGTTGCTGCCCTCTCACAGCTCTTACTTCTGTCAAGACGTGTTTTAAGTGGTCCGGTTCCGCCCAGGGAGCTTTTGATCTTCTAAAAGAACGTTTTACGTCCGCTCCTATCCTCGTTACTCCTGACGTCACTAGACAATTCATTGTCGAGGTTGACGCTTCAGAGGTAGGCGTGGGAGCCATTCTATCCCAGCGCTTCCAGTCTGACGATAAGGTTCATCCTTGCGCTTATTTTTCTCATCGCCTGTCGCCATCTGAGCGCAACTATGATGTGGGTAACCGTGAACTGCTCGCCATCCGCTTAGCCCTAGGCGAATGGCGACAGTGGTTGGAGGGGGCGACCGTTCCTTTTGTCGCTTGGACAGACCATAAGAACCTTGAGTACATCCGTTCTGCCAAACGACTTAAT
Source organism: Oncorhynchus gorbuscha (assembly GCF_021184085.1). NCBI lineage: Eukaryota > Metazoa > Chordata > Actinopteri > Salmoniformes > Salmonidae > Oncorhynchus > Oncorhynchus gorbuscha. The sequence goes on along the minus strand of NW_025746581.1, from coordinate 5,073 downwards.
GCCCGTCAAGCTCGTTGGGCGTTGTTTTTCGCTCGTTTCGAGTTTGTGATTTCTTACCGTCCGGGTAGCAAGAACACCAAGCCTGATGCCTTATCCCGTCTGTTTAGTTCTTCTGTGGCTTCTACTGATCCCGAGGGGATTCTTCCTTATGGGCGTGTTGTCGGGTTGACAGTCTGGGGAATTGAAAGACAGGTTAAGCAAGCACTCACGCACACTGCGTCGCCGCGCTTGTCCTAGTAACCTCCTTTTCGTTCCTGTTTCCACTCGTCTGGCTGTTCTTCAGTGGGCTCACTCTGCCAAGTTAGCTGGTCATCCCGGTGTTCGAGGCACTCTTGCGTCTATTCGCCAGCGCTTTTGTGGCCGACTCAGGAGCGTGACACGCGCCGTTTCGTGGCTGCTTGTTCGGACTGCGCGCAGACTAAGTCGGGTAACTCTCCTCCTGCCGGTCGTCTCAGACCGCTCCCCATTCCTTCTCGACCATGGTCTCACATCGCCCTAGACTTCATTACCGGTCTGCCTTTGTCTGCGGGGAAGACTGTGATTCTTACGGTTGTCGATAGGTTCTCTAAGGCGGCACATTTCATTCCCCTCGCTAAACTTCCTTCCGCTAAGGAGACGGCACAAATCATTATCGAGAATGTATTCAGAATTCATGGCCTCCCGTTAGACGCCGTTTCAGACAGAGGCCCGCAATTCACGCCACAGTTTTGGAGGGAGTTCTGTCGTTTGATTGGTGCGTCCGTCAGTCTCTCTTCCGGGTTTCATCCCCAGTCTAACGGTCAAGCAGAGAGGGCCAATCAGACGATTGGTCGCATACTACGCAGCCTTTCTTTCAGAAACCCTGCGTCTTGGGCAGAACAGCTCCCCTGGGCAGAATACGCTCACAACTCGCTTCCTTCGTCTGCTACCGGGTTATCTCCGTTTCAGAGTAGTCTGGGTTACCAGCCTCCTCTGTTCTCATCCCAGCTTGCCGAGTCCAGCGTTCCCTCCGCTCAAGCGTTTGTCCAACGTTGTGAGCGCACCTGGAGGAGGGTGAGGTCTGCACTTTGCCGTTACAGGGCACAGACTGTGAGAGCCGCCAATAAACGCAGGATTAAGAGTCCAAGGTATTGTTGCGGCCAGAGAGTGTGGCTTTCCACTCGCAACCTTCCTCTTACGACAGCTTCTCGTAAGTTGACTCCGCGGTTCATTGGTCCGTTCCGTGTCTCCCAGGTCGTCAATCCTGTCGCTGTGCGACTGCTTCTTCCGCGACATCTTCGTCGCGTCCATCCTGTCTTATAGATAGAGATAATAGATAACAGATAGAGATAATAGATAACAGATAGAGATAATAGAGATAACAGATAGAGATAATAGATAACAGATAGAGATAATAGAGAACAGATAGAGATAATAGAGAACAGATAGAGATAATAGAGAACAGATAGAGATAATAGAGAACAGATAGAGATAATAGAGAATAGATAGAGATAATAGATAACAGATAGAGATAATAGAGAACAGATAGAGATAATAGAGAACAGATAGAGATAACAGATAGAGATAATAGATAACAGATAGAGATAATAGAGAACAGATAGAGATAATAGAGAATAGATAGAGATAATAGATAACAGATAGAGATAATAGATAACAGATAGAGATAATAGATAACAGATAGAGATAATAGAGAACAGATAGAGATAATAGAGAACAGATAGAGATAATAGAGAATAGATAGAGATAATAGAGAATAGATAGAGATAATAGAGAACAGACAGAGATAATAGAGAACAGATAGAGATAATAGATAACAGATAGAGATAATAGAGATAACAGATAGAGATTATAGAGAATAGATAGAGATAATAGAGAACAGATAGAGAGAATAGATAGAGATAATAGAGATAACAGATAGAGATAATAGAGATAACAGATAGAGATAATAGAGAACAGATAGAGATAATAGAGATAACATTTCCCTCACAAGCACTTCCATGTATCTTTCCTGTCAGCTGCTTTTTCATTTCCTCTTCATTTAACCAGGTAGACAAGTTGAGATCAAGTTCATGTTTACAACTGCAAAGCAGTGAGACACAAACAACAACACAGAGTTACACATGGAATAAACAAACATACAGTCAATAACACAATAGAAGACTCCCGGGTGGCGCAGTGGTTAAGGGCGCTGTACTGCAGCGCCAGCTGTGCCATCAGAGACTCTGGGTTCGCTAGTGTCGTGCACGGTGTTTCCTCCGACACATTGGTGCGGCTGGCTCCCAGGTTGGATGCGCGCTGTGTTAAGAAGCAGTGCGGCTTGGTTGGGTTGTGTATCGGAGGACGCATGACTTTCAACCTTCGTCTCTCCCGAGCCCGTACGGGAGATGTAGCGATGAGACAAGATAGTAGCTACTAAAACAATTGGATACCACGAAATTGGGGAGAAAAAGGGGTACAATTTAAAATAAATAAATAAATAACACAATAGAAAAGTCTATATACAGTGTGTGCAAATGTAGTAAGATTAGGGAGTTAGGCAATAAATAGGCCATAGAGGCGAAGTAATTACAATATAGCAATTAACACTGTAGTGATAGATGTGCAGAAGATGAATGTGCAGGTAGAGATACTGGGGTGCAAAGAAGCAAGATAAATAAATAAATACAGTATGGGGATGAGGTGGTTCAGCTTTAGTCAGCAGGTCACTATCTGGACGTGGACATCTGCTAGTATGTCTGTGCTCATAGCCCAGTAATATAATCAGAATACTTCTCCTGGTGTCACGACTACCGCCGAAGTCAGTTCATCTCCTTGGTCGACGTTACCGACCTTCTAGCCATCGTTGATCCATTTTTCATTTTCCATTGGTTTTGTCTTGTCTTCCTTCACACCTGGTTCCAATCCCATCAATTACAAGTTGTGTATTTAACCCTCTGTTTCCCCTCTTGTCCTGGTCGGAGATTGTTTGTTGTATGTTATTAAGGTGTTTATTGTTATTTCTGTTGTCTCTAGGTGTTTATTGTTATTTATGTTGTATGTAGGTGTTTATTGTTATTTCTGTTGTCTGTAGGTGTTTATTGTTATTTCTGTTGTCTGTAGGTGTTTATTGTTATTTCTGTTGTCTGTAGGTGTTTATTGTTATTTCTGTTGTTGTTTGTAGGTGTTTATTGTTATTTCTGTTGTATGTAGGTGTTTATTGTTATTTCTGTTGTTGTCTGTAGGTGTTTATTGTTATTTATGTTGTATGTAGGTGTTTATTGTTATTTCTGTTGTTGTCTGTAGGTGTTTATTGTTATTTCTGTTGTCTGTAGGTGTTTATTGTTATTTCTGTTGTCTGTAGGTGTTTATTGTTATTTCTGTTGTCTGTAGGTGTTTATTGTTATTTCTGTTGTCTGTAGGTGTTTATTGTTATTTCTGTTGTCTGTAGGTGTTTATTGTTATTTCTGTTGTCTGTAGGTGTTTATTGTTATTTCTGTTGTTGTGTGTAGGTGTTTATTGTTATTTATGTTGTCTGTAGGTGTTTATTGTTATTTATGTTGTCTGTAGGTGTTTATTGTTATTTCTGTTGTATGTAGGTGTTTATTGTTATTTCTGTTGTCTGTAGGTGTTTATTGTTATTTATGTTGTCTGTAGGTGTTTATTGTTATTTCTGTTGTTGTGTGTAGGTGTTTATTGTTATTTCTGTTGTCTGTAGGTGTTTATTGTTATTTATGTTGTCTGTAGGTGTTTATTGTTATTTATGTTGTCTGTAGGTGTTTATTGTTATTTCTGTTGTATGTAGGTGTTTATTGTTATTTCTGTTGCCTGTAGGTGTTTATTGTTATTTCTGTTGTCTGTAGGTGTTTATTGTTATTTCTGTTGTTGTCTATAGGTGTTTATTGTTATTTCTGTTGTCTGTAGGTGTTTATTGTTATTTATGTTGTTGTCTGTAGGTGTTTATTGTTATTTCTGTTGTCTGTAGGTGTTTATTGTTATTTCTGTTGTCTGTAGGTGTTTATTGTTATTTCTGTTGTTGTATGTAGGTGTTTATTGTTATTTCTGTTGTCTGTAGGTGTTTATTGTTATTTCTGTGGTGCGACGGGATTTGAACCCTCTATTTGTTATTTCTGTGGTGCGACGGGATTTGAACCCTCTATTTGTTATTTTTGTGGTGCGACGGGATTTGAACCCTCTATTTGTTATTTCTGTGGTGCGATGGGATTTGAACCCTCTATTTGTTTTTTTGTATACTTTGGTTTTCGGCTGTTTTGATGTTTATTAAAGCAGCTCTGTTTTTAGTTCATCCTAGTATCTTCGTTCATTCTCCTGCTACCAACACCTCATTACACCTGGTTCATCCTAGTATCAACAGGTTCATTCTCCCAACACCTGCTACCAACACCTCATTACACCTGGTTCATCCTAGTATCAACAGGTTCATTCTCCTGCTACCAACACCTCATTACACCTGGTTCATCCTAGTATCAACAGGTTCATTCTCCTGCTACCAACACCTCATTACATCTGGTTCATCCTAGTATCAACAGGTTCATTCTCCTGCTACCAACACCTCATTACACCTGGTTCATCCTAGTATCAACAGGTTCATTCTCCTGCTACCAACACCTCATTACACCTGGTTCATCCTAGTATCAACAGGTTCATTCTCCTGCTACCAACACCTCATTACACCTGGTTCATCCTGCTACCAACACCTCATTACATCTGGTTCATCCTAGTATCAACAGGTTCATTCTCCTGCTACCAACACCTCATTACACCTGGTTCATCCTAGTATCAACAGGTTCATTCTCCTGCTACCAGCACCTCATTACACCTGGTTCATCCTAGTATCAACAGGTTCATTCTCCTGCTACCAGCACCTCATTACACCTGGTTCATCCTAGTATCAACAGGTTCATTCTCCTGCTACCAACACCTCATTACACCTGGTTCATCCTAGTATCAACAGGTTCATTCTCCTGCTACCAACACCTCATTACACCTGGTTCATCCTAGTATCAACAGGTTCATTCTCCTGCTACCAACACCTCATTACACCTGGTTCATCCTAGTATCAACAGGTTCATTCTCCTGCTACCAGCACCTCATTAC
>NW_025746580.1:75000-102034 GCF_021184085.1 Oncorhynchus gorbuscha | reverse complement strand
AGTAGTTGGAAAAACAAAACAAAAAAACTCAGCTCATCGCTATGCAATTAAAATGCAATTACCCAAAATATTAGGTAACAATAGCTACTCTAAAAAGTCATTACAGTTGTATTACAGGCACCAGGAACAGTGTAATGTGTATTAAATGTTAAGTGAGCCGTAACTAATCGACTATGTAAAGTGTCGAAGAATAAACATCCCAAAAACTGTCGTCTTGAATCAACTACAGCCAAGGAGGTGGATAAGCAGGCTTGTTCGTGTTCTAATAAACTGTCCCTTTTGAAGGGGATACTTGGGGATTTTGGGGCAATGAGGTCCTTTATCTCCTCCCCAGAATCAGATGAACTCGTGGACACAATTGTTATGTCTGCGTGCAGTTTGAAGGATGTTGCTAACTAAGCGTTAGCGCGACAGCTAGAAGTCTATGAGGGGTATCTATCTGCTAATACCCATACACTCCCAGCCATTGCGCTAATGCTAGTTAGCATTGGCTCACGAAACTATCCCTCAACTTCCCCATAGTTTTAATAAGTAGTCACACTTCCTGAAATCTGTATTCAAATAGTTTTTAAAAAGTCACCTCCAAAGTGGCTATTTGTTTCCCAATCATTCCAAAGCAGTTAAGGGAATGGGCGCCATTTGGGACAAACAGAGTGGGGAGTACGGAGTATAATAATTCAGACCCAGGCCTAAGAGATGGAACAGGCTGGCACTAATGGTGAGGTGTTCATTGGTTTGCCAGCACAAACTAAAAACTGCTGTAGAAATTAACTGTGATGAAACTAGGATCGAAAACGAGCAGATAAAGGTGGATTTTTTAATTACAAAACTGACCCCGATTTAATGTGAATAAATGACTCAAAATAAATGTTGTATCGTTTGTCTGTAAATCATTTCTCCGCTCTCAATTCTGTCTGCAAATGGTGAGTACGGCATGCCCTACCCTTTAAGAGGCTACGTCCCAAACAACACCCTACGGGCCCTGGTCAATAGTAGTGCACTACACAGAATAGGGTGCCATTTGGAAACAGAAGTCATAGATGAGGTGGGGGAAACAATAAGCAAAGCTGCATCTGAAATCTTATTAAAAAACATGACGTAAGATTATTAAAAGATTAGCTTCACCTAGTTCCATCTCAGCACACTCTCTGTTTGTTTCTGTCCTGTGAACAAGAGTCTTCAGTTTACATGGAGGCAGGAGGGAGGCAGGAGAGGAAGGCAGGAGAGGAGGCAGTAGAAGAGGCAGCAGAGGCAAGAGAGGAGAGGCAGGGGAGAGGCAGGAGGAGAGGCAGGAGAGGAGAGGCAGGAGAGGAGAGGCAGCAGAGGAGAGGCAGGAGGAGAGGCAAGAGAGAGAGGCAAGAGAGGAGGCAGTAGAGGGAGGAGGCGGGAGGAGGCAGAGAGGAGAGGCGGGGAGAGGCAAGAGAGGAGAGGCAAGAGGAGAGGCGGTAGAGGGAGAGGCAGGGGGAGAGGCAAGAGAGGAGAGGCAGTAGAGGGAGAGGCAGGGGGAGAGGCAAGAGAGGAGAGGCAAGAGAGGAGAGGCAAGAGAGGAGAGGCAGGAGGAGAGGCAGGGAGGCAGTAGAGGGAGGCAAGAGAGGAGAGGCAGTAGGAGGGAGAGGCAAGAGAGGAGAGGCAGGAGGAGACAGATTTAATCACTCAACTGAATTGATTCAGCAGATTTCACACAATGAAATGGTCTACTTTTAGGATGGAACTGAAAATAGATATTTGATCATTTCCACATAATTTATTCAATAATCTTTTCACTTTGTATGTTACAGACATGATCTTTCTGTTGTTTGTAGGCATTAGAAACCCACATTCTCTGATTCATTTAGCCCAACTCTCTCAGAATAAGTAGGCTGATTATCCAGCTTCTCTTCATGACCTGAGTCTCACTCTCCTGATCCCTTTGTGGTGTATTCCAGGGACGACACTGCCCCAGTGGTCTATTACAGTAACTGCAGGTTCTCAACACCAAAGGCATAGATATTTTTAAAATGTTTTTATTTAACTAGGCAAGTCAAGAACAAATTATTATTTACAAATACGACCTACCAGGGAAAAAAAGTAGGTTAACTGCCTTATTCAGGGGCAGAATGACAGATTTTCTTTTACCTTGTCAGCTTAGGGGATTCGATCTAGCAACCTTTCAGTTACTGGCCCAATGCTGTAATCACTAAGCTACCCCCAATAAACCTTTATTGAACTGACTAAAAATATGAATCACTTATGTATAAATAAAGCGAGGTTTTGTTATATAAAACTTCAGAATAGTGCAATTCTGTGACAACAAATACAATCAGACACAACGGAAAAAGTCATGTTTTTTCCTAAATTAAATAAAAGTCTAATTATTATTGTCAGGTTTGATGAGTTGGCGTACCCAGAATAGTGCCTGGGTGGTCTACTTCTTCAGGATCTGTCTCTTCATAATCTGATCTAGGATCAGGTCTCCCTGCTTCAACGTCCACCGTGTTGCCACAGCCAACACGGACAGCGTGGGAACGGAGAAAAGGAATATGCTAATGAATCAATCTAATGTTTTAACTGCAACAGTTGTTTAGAAGTGGAAAACAAGGTGAGAAGAACAGCAGGGTAGGACAGAGACGACATCACATCCTGATTGACAGGTGCTATAGCAACAGGGTAGGACAGTGACATCACATCTGATTGACAAGGTGCTATAGCAACAGGGTAGTACAGAAGCGACATCACATCCTGATTGACAAGTGCTATAGCAACAGGGTAGGACAGAGGCGACATCACATCCTGATAAGACAGATCCTAACAGTAACAGGCAGACTCAAGACAACAGGTGTAAATGAATCGACTAAACCAGACAGTAGGAGTCTCACACCGTAACTTCTTCTTCTGGTTTTGCCACAGCCTTGATCATCATAATGGCGTCCCGATCGTGGTAAGTGGTTACACTTCTGGTTCTTCATAGGGGTTCACCATCTCCACCTGCAGGCCGCACAACAGCATGGACACAACCAGACTGTAGGCTTTATTGTCCTGTTGCCGGGCAGATTAGTTTACAGTGGGGGAAAGACACCATCCCAGGAGGAGTAGAGACCAACCTGAGTCAGGGGACAGGTTAGATACTGAGACCAACCTGAGTCAGGGGACAGGTTAGATACTGAGACCAACCTGAGTCAGGGGACAGGTTAGATACTGAGACCAACCTGAGTCAGGGGACAGGTTAGATGCAGACCAACCTGAGTCAGGGGACAGGTTAGATACTGAGACCAACCTGAGTCAGGGGACAGGTTAGATACTGAGACCAACCTGAGTCAGGGGACAGGTTAGATACTGAGACCAACCTGAGTCAGGGGACAGGTTGAATACTGAGACCAACCTGAGTCAGGGGACAGGTTAGATACTGAGACCAACCTGAGTCAGGGGACAGGTTAGATACTGAGACCAACCTGAGTCAGGGGACAGGTTAGATACTGAGACCAACCTGAGTCAGGGGACAGGTGAAGTGCAACTTCAGCCTGCGTCAGGGGACAGCAACGTCTCATCCATATCCTCATCCATATTCTCTACTGAGACCAACCTGCCTCAGGGTTCACTGATGGAGACAGAACATACACACAAGACAGGTTAACCAGTCACCATGTGGGACGTGCTGCTAGTCTACATACAACTGTGTGTGTGTGTGTGTGTGTGTGTGTGTGTGTGTGTGTGCAGATGATGTGTGTGTGTGTGTGTGTGTGTGTGTGTGTGTGTGTGTGTGTGTGCCTCACCTGTTTTGAGTGCGTTTCTGGCGTTCTCCTTAAAGTGACCAGCTTGGCCATGGTTCTGCAGCTCTCCCTCAGACAGACTGCCGTGTGTCTCAGTGAACTTCTCCTTCACCAGAGACTTCAGTCTGAACATGGCCTCGGGCTCCTGGTTCCTCACCTGGAGAACAGGAGACAGGTAACATCAGACAGGTGCTGGGGGGGAGACAGGTGCTGGGGGGGACAGGGGGAGGAAGACAGGTGCTCTGGGAGGGGGGAAGACAGGTGCTCTGGGAGGGGGGGAAGACAGGCGCTCTGGGAGGGGGAGACAGGTGCTCTGGGAGGGGGGAAGACAGGCGCTCTGGGAGGGGGAAGACAGGCGCTCTGGGAGGGGAAGACAGGGCGCTCTGGGAGGGGAAGACAGGCGCTCTGGGAGGAGACAGAGGCGCTCTGGGGAAGACAGGCGCTCTGGGAGGGGAGACAGGCGCTCTGGGAGGGGGGGCAGACAGGTGCTGAGGGGGAAGACGGGTGCTGGGGGGGGGAAGACAGGTGCTCTGGGAGGGGAAGACAGGCTCTGGGAGGGGAAGACAGGCGCTCTGGGAGGGGGGAAGACAGGTGCTCTGGGAGGAAGACAGGCGCTCTGGGAGGAAGACAGATGCTGGGGGCCGACAGGCGCACAGAGGCAGACAGGCGCTCTGGAAGAGGGAAAGACAGGTGCTGGGAAGACAGGCGCTCTGGGAGGGGAAGACAGGTGCTGGGTGGGGCAGACAGGCTCTGGGAGGGGGGGAAGACAGGTGCTGGGGGGGAAGACAGGCTCTCTGGGAGGGGAAGACAGGTGCTGGGGGGAAGACAGGCGCTCTGGGAGGGGGCAGACAGGTGCTCTGGGGAGGGGGCAGACAGGTGCTCTGGGAGGGCAGACAGGTGCTCTAGGGGGCAGACAGGTGCTCTAGGGGGGGCAGACAGGTGCTCTAGGGGGCAGACGCAGGTGCTGGGGGCAGACAGGTGCTGGGGGGCAGACAGGTGCTCTAGGGGGGCAGACAGGTGCTCATTCGTGAACACCATAGCAAAAAGCTTTGCAATGGAAAATAAAAGCGAAGAATTTCATATTGGACATGATCAGTTAGTCCCTCCCCGTTTCAGGCGATCAGTTAGTCCCTCCCGTTTCAGGCGATCAGTTAGTCCCTCCCGTTTCAGGCGATCAGTTAGTCCTCCCGTTTGAGAGGAACGTCATCAGTTAGTCCCTCCCGTTTCAGATGATCAGTTAGTCCCTCCCTGTTTCAGGCGATCAGTTAGTCCCTCCCTGTTTCAGGCGTTCAGTTAGTCCCTCCCGTTTCCAGGCGATCAGTTAGTCCCTCCCCGTTTCAGACGATCAGTTAGTCCCTCCCGTTTCAGACGATCAGTTAGTCCCTCCCGTTTCAGACGATCAGTTAGTCCTCCCTGTTTCAGATGATCAGTTAGTCCCTCCCTCCCTTAGTCCCTCCCTGTAGTCCTCCCTGTTTCAGACAATCAGTTAGTCCCTCCCCTGTTTCAGATGATCAGTTAGTCCCTCCCTGTTTCAGACGATCAGTTAGTCCCTCCCTGTAGTCCCTCCCTGTTTCAGACAATCAGTTAGTCCCTCCCTGTTTCAGACGATCAGTTAGTCCCTCCCTGTAGTCCCTCCCCTGTTTCAGGCGATCAGTTAGTCCTCCCTGTTTCAGGCGATCAGTTAGTCCTCCCTGTTTCAGACGATCAGTTAGTCCCTCCCTGTTTCAGGCGATCAGTTAGTCCCTCCCTTTCAGTCCCTCCCTGTTTCAGATGATCAGTTAGTCCCTCCCTGTAGTCCCTCCCGTTTCAGACAATCAGTTAGTCCCTCCCCAGACGATCAGTTAGTCCCTCCCTGTTTCAGATGATCAGTTCCCTGTTTCAGGCGATCAGTTAGTCCCTCCGATCCAGTTAGTCCCTCCCGTTTCAGGCGATCAGTTAGTCCCTCCCGTTTCAGACGATCAGTTAGTCCTCCCCCGTTTCAGATGATCAGTTAGTCCTCCCGTTTCAGATGATCAGTTAGTCCCTCCCGTTTCAGACGATCAGTTAGTCCCCTCCCGTTTCAGACGATCAGTTAGTCCTCCCCGTTTCAGGCGATCAGTTAGTCCCTCCCGTTTCAGACGATCAGTTAGTCCCTCCCCGTTTCAGACGATCAGTTAGTCCCTCCCGTTTCAGACGATCAGTTAGTCCCTCCCGTTTCAGACGATCAGTTAGTCCCTCCCGTTTCAGACGATCAGTTAGTCCTCCCGTTTCAGACGATCAGTTAGTCCTCCCGTTTCAGACGATCAGTTAGTCCCTCCCCGTTTCCTCCCGTTTCAGACGATCAGTTAGTCCCTCCCTGTTTCAGACGATCAGTTAGTCCCTCCCTGTTTCAGACGATCAGTTAGTCCCTCCCTGTTTCAGACCGCTTCGATAAGTCTGGTGTTTCCAAAGGAATCAGTTAGTCCCTCCCTGTTATCAGAGCCCCACTGATAAGGTGGTGTCATAATACCCTGGGTGTTAAACCCCAGCGGAGGTGGTGTCATAATACCCATAAAACCTAGCGGTGGTGGTGTCATAATACCCATAAAACCTAGCGGGGGTGGTGTCATAATACCCATAAAACCTAGCGGGGGTGGTGTCATAATACCCATAAAACCTAGCGGAGGTGGTGTCATAATACCCATAAAACCTAGCGGAGGTGGTGTCATAATACCCATAAAACCTAGCGGAGATGGTGTCATAATACCCATAAAACCTAGCGGAGATGGTGTCATAATACCCATAAAACCTAGCGGATCATAATACCCATAAAACCTAGCGGGGGTGGTGTCATAATACCCATAAAACCTAGCGGAGGTGGTGTCATAATACCCATAAAACCTAGCGGAGGTGGTGTCATAATACCCATAAAACCTAGCGGAGGTGGTGTCATAATACCCATAAAACCTAGCGGAGGTGGTGTCATAATACCCATAAAACCTAGCGGGTTAAAACAGGGAAAAGGTTCCAATCTTTCCCCCTATAGGGATTTTAGAAACAGTTAAAATAAGGGCTGTGTTTGGTTTAATAACCATGTAAATCTCTCAGGACAAGGTGACTTTTATCAATATATCTCTAGGACAAGGTGACTTTTATCAATATATCTCTAGGACAAGGTGACTTTTATCAATATATCTCTAAGACAAGGTTTATCAATATATCTCTAGGACAAGGTGACTGTTATCTATCTCCAGGAATATATCTCCAGGACAAGGTGACTTTATCAATATATCTCTAGGACAAGGTGACTGTTATCAATATATCTCTAGGACAAGGTGACTTTTATCAATATATCTCCAGGACAAGGTGACTTTTATCAATATATCTCTAGGACAAGGTGACTTTTATCAATATATCTCTAGGACAAGGTGACTTTTATCAATATATCTCTAGGACAAGGTGACTTTTATCAATATATCTCTAGGACAAGGTGACTTTTATCAATATATCTCTAGGACAAGGTGACTTTATCAATATATCTCTAGGACAAGGTGACTTTTATCAATATATCTCTAGGACAAGGTGACTTTTATCAATATATCTCTAGGACAAGGTGACTTTTATCAATATATCTCTAGGACAAGGTGACTTTTATCAATATATCTCTAGGACAAGGTGACTTTTATCAATATATCTCTAGGACAAGGTGACTTTTATCAATATACTCTAGGACAAGGTGACTTTTATCAATATATCTCTAGGACAAGGTGACTTTATCAATATATCTCTAGGACAAGGTGACTTTTATCAATATATCTCTAGGACAAGGTGACTTTTTATCAATATATCTCTAGGACAAGGTGACTTATCAATATATCTCTAGGACAAGGTGTATATCTCTAGGACAAGGTGACATCAATATATCTCTAGGACAAGGTGACTTTTATCAATATATCTCTAGGACAAGGTGACTTTTATCTCTAGGATCAATATATCTCTAGGACAAGGTGACTGTTAGCAATATATCTCTAGGACAAGGTGACTTTCAATATATCTCTAGGACAAGGTGACTGTTAAATATATCTCTAGACAAGGTACTTTTATCAATATATCTCTAGGACACGGTGACTTTTATCAATATATCAATATATCTATCTCTAGGACAAGGTGACTTTTAGTGACCATCAATATATCTCTAGGACAAGGTGACTTATCAATATTCTAGACAAGGTGACTTTTATCAATATATCTCTAGGGACACGTTGACTTTATCAATATATCTCTAAGACAAGGTGACTTATCAATATATCTCTAAGACAAGGTGACATCAATATATCTCTAGGACAGTGACTTATCAATATATCTCTAGGACAAGGTGACTTATCAATATATCTCTGTGACTTTTATCAATATATCTCTTATATATCATCTATTGACACAATTATTCATGACTACACTGGAAAGTACATTCTGAGTGATAACGTAGACAGCTGTTACGTTTGAGGATCCACACTGATCTCCAGAATCCATCCGACAGAAAATGAACTTTGACCCCTGTAGTTCAGTACTTCACCTCTGCAGTGACACAGTTCACCACCTCAACGAAGCAGTTGATCTCCTGGTCCAGTTTGGCACACTCCAGCATCATCACCTCCAGCTTCTTCAGGACTCGTCATTCTCAGTTCCTGTAATAATCATCACATCATACACAATTATTCATATCTCTGTATACTGTTGTTATGGTGACACAAGCTTCCAAATCGTAGACAGCATTTCATATCTCTGTATACTGTTGTTATGGTGACACAAGCTGCCAAATGGTAGACAGCATTCCATATCTCTGTATACTGTTGTTATGGTGACACAAGCTTCCAAATGGTAGACAGCATTCCATAGCTTTGTATACTGTTGTTATGGTGACACAAGCTTCCAAATGGAAGACAGCATTCCATATCTCTGTATACTGTTGTTATGGTGACACAAGCTTCCAAATCGTAGACAGCATTCCATAGCTCTGTATACTGTTGTTATGGTGACACAAGCTTCCAAATCGTAGACAGCATTCCATAGCTCTGTATACGGTTGTTATGGTGACACAAGCTTCCAAATCGTAGACAGCATTCCATATCTCTGTATACTGTTGTTATGGTGACACAAGCTTCCAAATGGTAGACAGCATTCCATATCTCTGTATACTGTTGTTATGGTGACACAAGCTTCCAAATGGTAGACAGCATTCCATATCTCTGTATACTGTTGTTATGGTGACACAAGCTTCCAAATGGTAGACAGCATTCCATATCTCTGTATACTGTTGTTATGGTGACACAAGCTTCCAAATGGTAGACAGCATTCCATAGCTCTGTATACTGTTGTTATGGTGACACAAGCTTCCAAATGGTAGACAGCATTCCATAGCTCTGTATACTGTTGTTATGGTGACACAAGCTTCCAAATCGTAGACAGCATTCCATAGCTCTGTATACTGTTGTTATGGTGACACAAGCTTCCAAATGGTAGACAGCATTCCATAGCTCTGTATACTGTTGTTATGGTGACACAAGCTTCCAAATGGTAGACAGCATTCCATATCTCTGTATACTGTTGTTATGGTGACACAAGCTTCCAAATGGTAGACAGCATTCCATATCTCTGTATACTGTTGTTATGGTGACACAAGCTTCCAAATGGTAGACAGCATTCCATAGCTCTGTATACTGTTGTTATGGTGACACAAGCTTCCAAATCGTAGACAGCATTCCATAGCTCTGTATACTGTTGTTATGGTGACACAAGCTTCCAAATGGTAGACAGCATTCCATAGCTCTGTATACTGTTGTTATGGTGACACAAGCTTCCAAATGGTAGACAGCATTCCATAGCTCTGTATACTGTTGTTATGGTGACACAAGCTTCCAAATGGTAGACAGCATTCCATAGCTCTGTATACTGTTGTTATGGTGACACAAGCTTCCAAATCAGACAGCATTCCATAGCTCTGTATACTGTTGTTATGGTGACACAAGCTTCCAAATGGAAGACAGCATTCCATATCTCTGTATACTGTTGTTATGGTGACACAAGCCCAAATGGTAGACAGCATTCCATAGCTCTGTATACTGTTGTTATGGTGACACAAGCTTCCAAATGGTAGACAGCATTCCATAGCTCTGTATACTGTTGTTATGGTGACACAAGCATTCCAAATGGTAGACAGCAGTCCATAGCTCTGTATAGTAGAACATGTGCCCAATGGTAGCCTGCTGGCTAGTGCTTTTCAGACCAGCTAAATGTAGAACATGTGTCCAACTAGCCTGCTGGGTGACACAAGCTAGTGCTTTCAGACTGGGCTTGTTAGTAAAAAAATGTCAATATACCAAAATCCTCAAGTGACATCCTTGGGTGAACCGCTCCCCTTCCTAGTTACGTCAGTCAGACAGACAGTCAGTCAGTGACAGTCAGACAGTCAGTTGTTATGGTGAGTCAGACAGACAGTCAGTCAGTCAGTCAGTCAGACAGTCAGACAGAGAGTCAGTCAGTCAGTCAGTCAGTCAGACAGTCAGACAGTCAGTCAGTCAGTCAGACAGTCCCATTGACTACATACACACAAAGATCCTGTCCAGTGAGAAGGATTCGACAACGATATTACCAGCACAGTCAAGTGTCTCTCTGATAGACGTGCCCACTAACCTACCTGCTGTTTCTGCCCCAAGTGTCTCTCTGATAGAGACGTGCCACTAACCTACCTGCTGTGTCTCTCTGATAGAGACATGCCACTAACCTACCTTCTGTTACGTCTCTCTGATAGAGACAGTGCCAGACAACCTACCTGCTGTGTCTCTCATAGAGACGTGCCACTAACCTACCTGCTGTGTCTCTCTGATAGAGACGTGCCACTAACCTACCTGCTGTTTCTGCACCAAGTGTCTCTCTGATAGAGACGTGCCACTAACCTACCTGCTGTTTCTGCCCCAAGTGTCTGATAGAGACGTGCCACTAACCTACCTGCTGTGTCTCTGATAGAGACGTGCCACTAACCTACCTGCTGTGTCTCTCTGATAGAGACGTGCCACTAACCTACCTGCTGTTTCTGCCCCAAGTGTCTCTCTGATAGAGACGTGCCACTAACCTACCTGCTGTTTCTGCCCCAAGTGTCTCTCTGATAGAGACGTGCCACTAACCTACCTGCTGTGTCTCTGTCTGATAGAGACGTGCCACTAACCTACCTGCTGTTTCTGCCCCAAGTGTCTCTCTGATAGAGACATGCCACTAACCTACCTGCTGTTTCTGCACCAAGTGTCTCTCTGATAGAGACGTGCCACTAACCTACCTGCTGTGTCTCTCTGATAGAGACGTGCCACTAACCTACCTGCTGTGTCTCTCTGATAGAGACGTGCCACTAACCTACCTGCTGTGTCTCTCTGATAGAGACGTGCCACTAACCTACCTGCTGTTTCTGCCCCAAGTGTCTCTCTGATAGAGACGTGCCACTAACCTACCTGCTGTGTCTCTCTGATAGAGACGTGCCACTAACCTACCTGCTGTTTCTGCACCAAGTGTCTCTGATAGAGACGTGCCACTAACCTACCTGCTGTTTCTGCACCAAGTGTCTGATAGAGACGTGCCACTAACCTACCTGCTGTTTCTCTCTGATAGAGACGTGCCACTAACCTACCTGCTGTGTCTCTCTGATAGAGACGTGCCACTAACCTACCTGCTGTTTCTCTCTGATAGAGACGTGCCACTAACCTACCTGCTGTTTCTCTCTGATAGAGACGTGCCACTAACCTACCTGCTGTGTCTCTCTGATAGAGACGTGCCACTAACCTACCTGCTGTGTCTCTCTGATAGAGACGTGCCACTAACCTACCTGCTGTGTCTCTCTGATAGAGACGTGCCACTAACCTACCTGCTGTTTCTCTCTGATAGAGACGTGCCACTAACCTACCTGCTGTGTCTCTCTGATAGAGACGTGCCACTAACCTACCTGCTGTTTCTCTCTGATAGAGACGTGCCACTAACCTACCTGCTGTTTCTCTCTGATAGAGACGTGCCACTAACCTACCTGCTGTGTCTCTCTGATAGAGACGTGCCACTAACCTACCTGCTGTGTCTCTGATAGAGACGTGCCACTAACCTACCTGCTGTGTCTCTCTGATAGAGACGTGCCACTAACCTACCTGCTGTTTCTCTCTGATAGAGACGTGCCACTAACCTACCTGCTGTTTCTGCCCCAAGTGTCTCTCTGATAGAGACGTGCCACTAACCTACCTGCTGTTTCTGCCCCAAGTGTCTCTCTGATAGAGACGTGCCACTAACCTACCTGCTGTTTCTGCCCCAAGTGTCTCTCTGATAGAGACGTGCCACTAACCTACCTGCTGTGTCTCTCTGATAGAGACGTGCCATTAACCTACCTGCTGTGTCTCTCTGATAGAGACGTGCCACTAACCTACCTGCTGTGTGTCTCTGATAGAGACGTGCCACTAACCTACCTGCTGTGTCTCTCTGATAGAGACGTGCCACTAACCTACCTGCTGTTTCTCTCTGATAGAGACGTGCCACTAACCTACCTGCTGTGTCTCTCTGATAGAGACGTGCCACTAACCTACCTGCTGTTTCTCTCTGATAGAGACGTGCCACTAACCTACCTGCTGTTTCTCTCTGATAGAGACGTGCCACTAACCTACCTGCTGTGTCTCTCTGATAGAGACGTGCCACTAACCTACCTGCTGTTTCTCTCTGATAGAGACGTGCCACTAACCTACCTGCTGTTTCTGCCCCAAGTGTCTCTCTGATAGAGACGTGCCACTAACCTACCTGCTGTTTCTGCCCCAAGTGTCTCTCTGATAGAGACCCACTAACCTACCTGCTGTTTCTGCCCCCAAGTGTCTCTCTGATAGAGACGTGCCACTAACCTACCTGCTGTGTCTCTGATAGAGACGTGCCAAACCTACCTGCTGTTTCTGTCTCTCTGATAGAGACGTGCCACTAACCTACCTGCTGTGTCTCTCTGATAGAGACGTGCCACTAACCTACCTGCTGTCTGATCGTGCCACTAACCTACCTGCTGTCTCTCTGATAGAGACGTGCCACTAACCTACCTGCTGTGTCTCTCTGATAGAGACGTGCCACTAACCTACCTGCTGTGTCTCTCTGATAGAGACGTGCCACTAACCTACCTGCTGTGTCTCTGATAGAGACGTGCCACTAACCTACCTGCTGTGTCTCTCTGATAGAGACGTGCCACTAACCTACCTGCTGTGTCTCTCTGATAGAGACGTGCCACTAACCTACCTGCTGTTTCTCTCTGATAGAGACGTGCCACTAACCTACCTGCTGTTTCTCTCTGATAGAGACACCCTACCTGCTGTTTCTGCACCAAGTGTCTGATAGAGACGTGCCACTAACCTACCTGCTGTGTCTCTCTGATAGAGACGTGCCACTAACCTACCTGCTGTGTCTCTCTGATAGAGACGTGCCACTAACCTACCTGCTGTTTCTCTCTGATAGAGACGTGCCACTAACCTACCTGCTGTGTCTCTCTGATAGAGACATGCCACTAACCTACCTGCTGTTTCTCTCTGATAGAGACGTGCCACTAACCTACCTGCTGTTTCTGCACCAAGTGTCTCTCTGATAGAGACGTGCCACTAACCTACCTGCTGTGTCTCTCTGATAGAGACGTGCCACTAACCTACCTGCTGTTTCTGCACCAAGTGTCTCTCTGATAGAGACGTGCCACTAACCTACCTGCTGTGTCTCTCTGATAGAGACGTGCCACTAACCTACCTGCTGTTTCTGCACCAAGTGTCTCTCTGATAGAGACGTGCCACTAACCTACCTGCTGTTTCTGCCCCAAGTGTCTCTCTGATAGAGAGCAGAACGTCGGTCACAATGTCCATCCCGTTCCAATATCTGTCTGACATGTTTTCAGACTAGACAGTGTGGAGTGGACTGCACTCAAGGACATGTTGAAATCTAAAACATGAAAGTATCTGAAACGAGAGATGTTAAGTTGTTAGAATATTAGGTCCCTTTGTGTTTTGGTTAATCGTGTTTGTCACGTGACATTGTTTAAAAAAAAAACTTTATTAAAAAGATTTTGAATCAAACGGTCCTACTTTCTTTTTCATGTCAGATGGTCCAGAAACATCCTCAGACAACTGCTTTCATTTTTGTTCTAATTCAAATTGATAGAAAAGGCTTAAAATTAAAAAGGTTACATTCAGGTCATGTGAATCAACCAAAACACAGGGTCCTGGTTATAATGAATCAACCAAAACACAGGGTCCTGGTTATAATGAATCAACCAAAACACAGGGACCTGGTTATAATGAATCAACCAAAACACAGGGTCCTGGTTATAATGAATCAACATGATTAACCAAAACACAGGGTCCTGGTTATAATGAATCAACCAAAACACAGGGACTTGGTTATAATGAATCAACATGATTAACCAAAACACAGGGTCCTGGTTATAATGAATCAACCAAAACACAGGGACCTTGGTTATAATGAATCAACATGATTAACAAAACACAGGGACCTGGTTATAATGAATCAACCAAAACACAGGGACCTGGTTATAATGAATCAACATGATTAACCAAAACACAGGGTCCTGGTTATAATGAATCAACCAAAACACAGGGTCCTGGTTATAATGAATCAGCAAAACACAGGGACTTGGTTATAATGAATCAACATGATTAACCAAAACACAGGGTCCTGGTTATACTGAATCAACCAAAACACAGGGACCTGGTTATAATGAATCAACCAAAACACAGGGTCCTGGTTATAATGAATCAACCAAAACACAGGGTCCTGGTTATAATGAATCAACCAAAACACAGGGACCTGGTTATAATGAATCAACCAAAACACAGGGTCCTGGTTATAATGAATCAACCAAAACACAGGGTCCTGGTTATAATGAATCAACCAAAACACAGGGACCTGGTTATAATGAATCAACCAAAACACAGGGACCTGGTTATAATGAATCAACATGATTAACCAAAACACAGGGTCCTGGTTATAATGAATCAACCAAAACACAGGGCCCTGGTTATAATGAATCAACATGATTAACCAAAACACAGGGTCCTGGTTATAATGAATCAACAAAACACAGGGCCCTGGTTATAATGAATCAACCAAAACACAGGGTCCTGGTTATAATGAATCAACAAAACAAAACACAGGGCCCTGGTTATAATGAATCAACCAAAACACAGGGACCTGGTTATAATGAATCAACATGATTAACCAAAACACAGGGACCTGGTTATAATGAATCAACAAAAAAACACAGGGACCTGGTTATAATGAATCAACCAAAACACAGGGACCTGGTTATAATGAATCAACCAAAACACAGGGACCTGGTTATAATGAATCAACCAAAACACAGGGACCTGGTTATAATGAATCAACCAAAACACAGGGCCCTGGTTATAATGAATCAACCAAAACACAGGGTCCTGGTTATAATGAATCAACATGATTAATCCAAAACACAGGGTCCTGGTTATAATGAATTAACATGATTAACCAAAACACAGGGTCCTGGTTATAATGAATCAAGGCACCCTCGGCATATTGAAGCAGATGCCAGGATGTCCAACCCTAACCCCATGGAGAACTGGGTGCTGGTTTTTGTTCAGCCTTGCTCAAAACACACCTGATTCAGTAATGCTCACCGATACCTTGTGTAGTTGACTTAACGTTAAGGCAAGGTTGGAATAATAACCTGCATACGGTCACAAAACAAGTTATCTGTAGCTACCTTCAGGTTGAATCCACGTATCACCAACAAGTGCACTGACTGGCTGTTATAATGATACCTGGCCAGCCGGTTAACGTTACGCTATAATCACTAACTATGGGCGGCTAAGCAAGAGCATGTCAATAAATAGCTCCTGCTAACCTCATGACTTTCCTCGCTGGGATGGTTTTTAAGGTTGTAGACGTGTTCTTTAATGTGTTGGTGTCTCAATAAGAGAAAATACTAAACAACTTTAGCTGAATAAAAAACACGGGAAAAGTTTGTTCTCGTTTCCGGTTCCTGTTGAGGTGGTCTTCTTCTTCGATGAATTTAAAACGGCGGTTTGCATCCAATGTTAGGGGTGATTACCAAAACCAGCTGGACGGGGTATTGAATAAGATAATAACAAAACATTATTGATAACTATTAATAAGAATAAGAATACAAGGTCGGGAAAGAAGGAAAACGATATCATACAAAACAAAAAATGTCAACTAAAAAAACAACATTTATAAATATATATATAATTAATTATACTTATCCAATCACAGTCCACTTATAAAATGCTTCCCAAAACACAGGCTCAAGGTTATAATGGGCTACATTAACCAAAACACAGTGGTCTAATGAGGCCATCCTTCCAAATGAACTCATAATATGTCAAAATTAGATGAGGAATATGACTCTAGCAATGGTTATCTATACATAATGTATCATTAAGATGAGGAATATAACTTCTAGAAATGGTATATCTATACATAATGTATCATTAAGATGAGGAATATAATGAATCAGAAATGATTATCCAAACATAATGTATCATTAAATGAGGAATATAACTTCAAGAAATGGTATATCTATACATAATGTATCATTAAGATGAGGAATATAACTTAACTAGAAATGGTATATCTATACTTAATGTCACTATACAGCATATAGAGGAAACCTCTGTACCCACACAGACACCTGACACCAAGTCAGGTAACCCTGTACCCACACAGACACTTGACACCAAGTCAGGTAACCCCTATACCCACACAGACACCTCACACCAAGTCAGGTAACCCTATACCTACACAGACAACGGACACCAGTCAGGTAACCCCTGTACCCACACAGACAACGGACACCAGTCAGGTAACCCCTGTACCCACAGACACTTGATACCAAGTCAAGTAACCCCTATACCTACACAGACACCAAGTCAGGTAACCCCTATACCCACACAGACACTGGACACCAGTCAGGTAACCCCTGTACCCACAGACACTGGACACCAAGTCAGGTAACCCCTGTACCCACACATATACTGGACACCAAGTCAGGGACTTGGATTGCTGTCTAAAACTCAAGTAACTACACCACATGTATTAGTTACCATGTTGAACAGATTAACATCGGGTATCGGATAGATACCAATCATTCCCCCTCGTGGTTTTATTCCCGTGTTCAGCATCTCGATCAGAGACGAGAACAGAGGACTGAGAACACCACGGTCTAAGCGACCTGTGTTGAATTAAAAACGGGAGACACTGTGGGAGCAAAGTTTCCACTTGACATGCTGGTGATGTCTTCTAGTTTTGTCAACATTTTGCCTGTTTTTGTAACATGAAATAGGTTGATGCTATTGAAGGATTTATTTAGAGATTATACAGAATGTCACACCAGCTCTAGTATGATGAGGAAACTATTAGGATCCACATTATATGATATATCAATGTGGTTTATGATGGCCAGGCGGCACAGTTTATGACGTGGCACGCAAAACCATTGGTTGATGGTCGATGCAACATCTGCTCATGTAGATCTGGACCAGTGAATCCAGTCTCATTGAAGAAGGAGGAAGTCCAGCCAGACATTTCTTCAAAATAAAAGACACAAACTACTGTAAATTGCTTGTTTTTAAAATAACGTTCTGTTATATGAAATAAAATAAAATAAAAAATAAAAAATGATATACCATTATATTTATTCAAAGCCTCTTTGTATTTAATTAATGACATATTACCACAGTGACATTATACCAAAGCTGGTAACAGATGATGTTATTAAAAACCATTCAACTATTTACAGTGTTACTGAAGCATTAGCACATTAAAGGTCATTACGTAACCAAGAGATTAATTAAAGTCTAAATGAATGAATCAACAGAAAGTTAAACCAAGAGGCCTTTATCCAGATCTTCACAGGACTGTCCTGAACGAGGCCTTTATCCAGATCTTCACAGGACTGTCCTGAACTCGAGGCCTTTATCCAGATCTTCACAGGACTGTCCTGAACTCGAGGCCTTTATCCAGATCTTCACAGGACTGTCCTGAACGAGGCCTTTATCCAGATCTTCACAGGACTGTCCTGAACGAGGCCATTATCCAGATCTTCACAGGACTGTCCTGAACTCGAGGCCTTTATCCAGATCTTCACAGGACTGTCCTGAACTCGAGGCCTTTATCCAGATCTTCACAGGACTGTCCTGAACTCGAGGCCTTTATCCAGATCTTCACAGGACTGTCCTGAACTCGAGGCCTTTATCCAGATCTTCACAGGACTGTCCTGAACTCGAGGCCTTTATCCAGATCTTCACAGGACTGTCCTGAACTCGAGGCCTTTATCCAGATCTTCACAGGACTGTCCTGAACTCGAGGCCTTTATCCAGATCTTCACAGGACTGTCCTGAACTCGAGGCCTTTATCCAGATCTTCACAGGACTGTCCTGAACGAGGCCTTTATCCAGATCTTCACAGGACTGTCCTGAACGAGGCCATTATCTAGATCTTCACAGGACTGTCCTGAACTCGAGGCCTTTATC
Organism: Oncorhynchus gorbuscha; assembly: GCF_021184085.1. Lineage (NCBI taxonomy): Eukaryota > Metazoa > Chordata > Actinopteri > Salmoniformes > Salmonidae > Oncorhynchus > Oncorhynchus gorbuscha. The sequence continues at coordinate 83,748 of NW_025746580.1, read as the reverse complement.
CAGATCTTCACAGGACTGTCCTGAACTCATCAAAGATGAAACTTGGCACGTGGGCCTCGGCCACCTTTAAAGACAGAAAAACAACAGATTATTATGTGCATGTATAATGTAATATTCAGATGAATATCTATATTCCCCCCCAGGGTGTTGTTGCTAATCCTAAACCTAATCTGATCCTAATCTGATCCTAATCTGATCCTAATCTGATCCTAATCTGATCCTAATCTGATGTTAATCTGATTAATCTGATCCTAATCTGATCCTAATCTGATCCTAATCTGATCCTAATCTGATCCTAATCTGATCCTAATCTGATCCTAATCTGATCCTAATCTGATCCTAATCTGATCCTAATCCGATCCTAATCCGATCCTAATCCGATCCTAATCCGATCCTAATCTCGATCCTAATCTCCTAATCCATCCTAATCCGATCCTAATCCAATCCTAATCCAATCCTAATCCAATCCTAATCCAATCCTAATCCAATCCTAATCCAATCCTAATCTAATCCTAATCTAATCCTAATCCAATCCTAATCTAATCCTAATCTAATCCTAATAAATCCTAATCTAATCCTACCTTGTAGGCAGTTTGGTGTAGCGTACGTAGGATCCTCCAGAAACATCAGAGCTCCCACCACATCGGACGGCATGTCCGGATCTTCTGACTGTAAAATAATTATTTACCCAAAATCTACATTTCATTCAATTTGAAGCAGAATATAATCCACATATAATAACACAGTGATCCACAAAATGTACTTCATTTTTGCATTCAAATTGTATTTATACAGATTAGATCTATGGAGATAACGTTTGTTTTTTGTTGCAAGAAAGAGCTGTTTGAAATAGCAGCCTTGGGCATCGTTCACTAGCAATACATGTATTATATATAAATACATCTGACTTTACTGTGATATCACTGTTTACACTCTTAAAATTAATGTGAATATGGGATGTTTTTAAACTGGCAAATCAATCAAACAATCAAACAAATCAATCACTCAATCAATCACTCAACAAATCAATCACTCAAATCAATCACTCAACAAAACAAATCAATCACAATCCAAACAAATCAATCACTCAAAAATCAATCACTCAACAAATCAATCACTCAACAAATCAATCAATCTCAATCAAAAATCAATCAATCAACAAATCAATCAATCAACTCAATCAATCAAATCACTCACTCAAATCACTCAAAATCAAATCAAATCCAATACTACTCAAAATCAATCTGATCAACAATTATCAATCAATCAACAAATCAATCAATCTCAACAAATCAATCTCAACTCAATCTAATCAAATCAAAATCACTCACTCAACAAATCTCACTCAAACAAATCACTCACTCAACAAATCAATCACTCAAACAAATCACACTCAAACAAATCACTCACTCAACAAATCAATCACTCAACAAATCAATCAACAAATCAATCACTCAACAAATCAAATCACTCAACAAATCACTCAACAAATAATCAATAATCAAAATACATCACTCACTCAAATCAAATCAATCACTCTTAAAAAATCAAACAAATCAATCACTCAACAAATCAATCACTCAACAAATCAATCAATCAATCAATCAACAAATCAATCAATCAACAAATCACTCACTCAAATCAACTCAAATCACTCAAACAAATCACTCAATCAAATCACTCACTCAACAAATCAATCACTCAACAAATCAATCACTCAACAAATCAATCAATCAACAAATCAACAAATCACTCACAAATCACTCAAACAAATCAATCACTCAAACAAATCAATCACTCAACAAATCAATCACTCAAACAAATCACTCAAACAAATCAATCACTCAACAAATCAATCACTCAACAAATCAATCACTCAACAAATCAATCACTCAACAAATCAATCACTCAACAAATCAATCACTCAACAAATCAATCACTCAACAAATCAATCACTCAACAAATCAATCACTCAACAAATCAATCAATCAACAAATCAATCACTCAACAAATCAATCACTCAACAAATCAAACAATCAATCTCAACAAATCAATCACTCCAACAAATCAATCAATCAACAAATCAATCACTCAACAAATCAATCAATCAACAAATCAATCAATCACTCAACAAATCAATCAATCACTCAACAAATCAATCAATCAACAAATCAATCACTCAACAAATCAATCACTCAACAAATCAATCACTCAACAAATCAATCACTCAACAAATCAATCAAACAAATCAATCACTCAACAAATCAATCACTCAACAAATCAAACTCAATCAATCTCAACAAATCAATCACTCAACAAATCAATCACTCAACAAATCAATCACAACAAATCAACAAATCAATCAATCACTCAACAAATCAATCACTCAACAAATCAATCACTCAACAAATCAATCACTCAACAAATCAATCACTCAACAAATCAATCACTCAACAAATCAATCACTCAACAAATCAATCACTCAACAAATCAATCAATCAATCAACAAATCAATCAATCAATCAACAAATCAATCAATCAATCAACAAATCAATCAATCAATCAACAAATCAATCAATCAATCGTACCTGGTGCACTGTTCCATGATGGAGCGTATGAATTGCCCAATGAGAGCCAGGAACTGCTCTGTGTATCTGGAGTGGAACTGCTTCAGCAGAGTGAGCAGGCCAAGAACCAGAGGAGACCAGTCTACGGGGTCGGTGGCTTTCCTGCACGTCATCCCTGGACAAATAGGAGAATACAGCCAATCACGTGGTGGGATACAGTCAACATGGGTCAGGACCAGCCAATCACATGGTGGGATGCACTCAATATGGGTCAGGACCAGCCAATCACATGGAGGGATACACTCAACATGGGTCAGGACCAGCCAATCACATGGTGGGATACACTCAATATGGGTCAGGACCAGCCAATCACATGGTGGGATACACTCAATATGGGTCAGGACCAGCCAATCACATGGTGGGATACACTCAACATGGGTCAGGACCAGCCAATCACATGGAGGGATACACTCAACATGGGTCAGGACCAGCCAATCACATGGTGGGACACACTCAATATGGGTCAGGACCAGCCAATCACATGGTGGGATACACTCAATATGGGTCAGGACCAGCCAATCACATGGTGGGACACACTCAATATGGGTCAGGACCAGCCAATCACATGGACACACTCAATATGGGTCAGGATCAGCCAATCACATGGTGGGACACACTCAATATGGGTCAGGATCAGCCAATCACATGGTGGGACACACTCAATATGAGTCATTTTGACCAATCAGATCATTTCTTTGGGCAAAAGATTAGAATTGGGCTGCCTGTGTAAACCAGCCAATTTACAAAACATTAAGAACACCTTCCTACTATTGAGTTGGATCCCCTTTTGTCTTCAGAACAGCCTCATTCGTGGGTCATGGACTCTACAAGGTGTTGAAAGCGTTTCAGGGATGCTGGTCCATGTTGACTCTACAAGGTGTCTTAAGTGATCCACAGGGATTTTGGTCCATGTTGACTCTACAAGGTGTTGACGTTCCACAGGGATGCTGGCCCATGTTGACTCTACAAGGTGTTGAAAGCGTTCCACAGGGATGCTGGTCCATGTTGACTCTACAAGGTGTCTAAAGCGTTCCACAGGGATGCTGGCCCATGTTGACTCTACAAGGTGTCTTAAGTGATCCACAGGGATTTTGGTCCATGTTGACTCTACAAGGTGTTGAAAAGCGTTCCACAGGGATGCTGGCCCATGTTGACTCTACAAGGTGTCTTAAGTGATCCACAGGGATGCTGGTCCATGTTGACTCTACAAGGTGTTGAAAGCGTTTCACAGGGATGCTGGTCCATGTTGACTCTACAAGGTGTCTAAAGCGTTCCACAGGGATGCTGGCCCATGTTGACTCTACAAGGTGTTGAAAGCGTTCCACAGGGATGCTGACCCATGTTGACTCCAACGCTTCCTACAGTTGTGTCAGGTTGGCTGGATGTCCTTTGGATGGTGGACCATTCTTGATACACACGGGAAACTGTTGAGCGTGAAAAACCCAGCAGCGTTGCAGTTCTTGACAAACCGGTGTGCCTGGAACTAGAGGTCTGATTTCTTCATCCCGCTCCTGCAGCTTTTCATACTGAAACCCCGCCCACACCAACCTCCGATCCGCCTCCCACCCGCCACCTCAAGAACTGGTCCAACCCGACCCCAGTCACCTGACAGCCAACCCAACCCCAGTCACCTGACAGGCAACCCAACCCAAGTCACCTGACAGCCTACCCAACCCCAGTCACCTGCCAGCCAACCCAACCCCAGTCACCTGCCAGCCAACCCAACCTCGGTCACCTGCCAGCCAACCCAACCTCTGTCACCTGCCAGCCAGCCCAACCCCGGTCACCTGACAGCCAACCCAACTCCGGTCACCTGAGCAGCCCAACCCACCCGCCAGCCAACCCAACCCCAGTCACCTGCCAGCCAACCCAACCCAACCCCAGCCAACACCCCGGTTTCCATCCCGCCAGCCCCAACCCCAGTCACCCGCCAGCCAGCCCAACCCCGGTCACCCGCCAGCCAACCCAACCCGGTCACCCGCCAGCCAACCCAACCTCGGTCACCCGCCAGCCAACCCAACCCGGTCACCTGACAGCCAACCCAACCCCAGTCACCTGCCAGCCAACCCAACCCAGTCACCTGCCAGCCAACCCAACCTCGGTCACCTGCCAGCCAGCCAACCCAACCTCGGTCACCTGACAGCCAGCCCAACCCCCGCCAGCCCACCTGCCAGCCAGCCCAACCCCGGTCACCCAGCCACCCAACCCCAGTCACCTGCCAGCCAACCCAACCCCGGTCCCCCAACCCAACCCCGTCACCCGCCAGCCAGCCCAACCCCCGGTCACCCGCCAGCCAGCCCAACCCCGGTCACCCGCCAGCCAGCCCAACCCCGGTCACCCGCCAGCCAACCCAACCCCGGTCACCCGCCAGCCAACCCAACCCCGGTCACCCGCCAGCCAACCCAACCCCGGTCACCCGACAGCCAACCCAACCCCGGTCACCCGACAGCCAACCCAACCCCGGTCACCCGACAGCCAACCCAACCCAACCCCAGTCACCTGACAGCCAACCCAACCCAACCCCAGTCACCTGCCAGCCAACCCAACCCCAGTCACCTGCCAGCCAACCCAACCCAACCCCAGTCACCTGCCAGCCAACCCACCCACCTGCCAGCCAACCCAACCCCAGTCACCTGCCAGCCAACCCAACCCAACCCCAGTCACCTGCCAGCCAACCCAACCCCAGTCACCTGCCAACCAACCCAACCCAGTCACCTGCCAGCCAACCCAACCCAACCCCAGTCACCTGCCAGCCAACCCAACCCAACCCCAGTCACCTGCCAGCCAACCCAACCCAACCCCAGTCACCTCACCTGACAGCCAACCAACCCAACCCCAGTCACCTGCCAGCCAACCCAACCCCAGTCACCTGCCAGCCAACCCAACCCAACCCACCTGCCACCCCAGTCACCTGCCAGCCAACCCAACCCAACCCCAGTCACCTGCCAGCCAACCCAACCCAACCCCAGTCACCTGCCAGCCAACCCAACCCCAGTCACCTGCCAGCCAACCCAACCCAACCCCAACCCAACCCAACCCCAGTCACCTGCCAGCCAACCCAACCCAACCCCAGTCACCTGCCAGCCAACCCAACCCAACCCCAGTCACCTGCCAGCCAACCCAACCCAACCCAGTCACCTGCCAGTCACCTGCCAGCCAACCCAACCCAACCCAACCCAACCCCAGTCACCTGCCAGCCAACCCAACCCAACCCCAGTCACCTGCCAGCCAACCCAACCCCAGTCACCTGCCAGCCAACCCAACCCCAGTCACCTGCCAGCCAACCCCAGTCACCTGCCAGCCAACCCAACCCCAGTCACCTGCCAGCCAACCCAACCCCAGTCACCTGCCAGCCAACCCAACTCTAGTCACCTAAATCTTCTGTCTTGCCCATTCACCCTCTGAATGGCAAACATTCACAATCCATGTCTCAATTGTTTCAAGGCTTAAAATCTCCTCCCCTTCATCTACACTGATTGAAATGGATTTAACAAGTGACATAAATAAGGGATCATATCTTTCACCTGGATTCACCTGGTCAGTCTGTGTCATGGAAAGAGCAGGTGTTCTTAATGTTTTGTATACTCAGTGTATATGTCATTATGATGGTGAAAAATTGAATTTCTCCTGTGAATATCAATAAAGTTGATTCAAACGGACCTTGTTTTCCTCTGTGAGTATCAATAAAGTTGATTCAAACGGACCTTGTTTTCCTCTGTGAGTATCAATAAAGTTGATTCAAACTGACCTTGATTTCCCCTGTGAGTATCAATAAAGTTGATTCAAACGGACCTTGATTTCCCCTGTGAGTATCAATAAAGTTGATTCAAACTGACCTTGATTTCCCCTGTGAGTATCAATAAAGTTGACCATAACTCACCTTGGTTTTTGCTGTACTGCAGTTTAGGCAGCTGAGCGATGATGAAGAGGAAGTTGACGATAGGAAAGTAAGGCAGGCGCTTGGTTGTGATGTAGATCTACAACATACAGAACAGGTGCAGTAAGGGAGGTGCTGGGTTGTAATGTAGATCTACAACATATAGAACAGGTGCAGTAAGGGAGGCGCTTGCTTGTAATGTAGATTTACAACATATAGAACAGGTGAGGTAAGGCAGGCGCTTGGTTGTATTGTTGATCTACAACATACAGAACATGTGCAGTAAGGGAGGTGCTGGGTTGTAATGTAGATCTACAACATATAGAACAGGTGCAGTAAGGGAGGCGCTTGCTTGTAATGTAGATTTACAACATATAGAACAGGTGAGGTAAGGCAGGCGCTTGGTTGTATTGTTGATCTACAACATACAGAACAGGTGCAGTAAGGGAGGTGCTGGGTTGTAATGTAGATCTACAACATATAGAACAGGTGAAGTAAGGGAGGTGCTGGGTTGTAATGTAGATCTACAACATATAGAACAGGTGAAGTAAGGGAGGTGCTAAGTTGTGATGTAGATCTACAACATATAGAACAGGTGCAGTAAGGCAGGCGCTGGGTTGTAATGTAGATCTACACCATATAGAACAGGTGAAGGGAGGAAGGTGCTGGGTTGTAATGTAGATCTACACCATATAGAACAGGTGAAGGGAGGGAGGTGCTAGGTTGTAATATAGATCTACAACATATAGAACAGGTGAAGGGAGGGAGGTGCTAAGTTGTGATGTAGATCTACAACATATAGAACAGGTGAAGGGAGGGAGGTGCTAAGTTGTGATGTAGATCTACAACATATAGAACAGGTGCAGTAAGGCAGGCGCTGGGTTGTAATGTAGATCTACAACATATAGAACAGGTGCAGTATGATGTAGACCTAAAACATGAACAAACAGCTCCGATCAACACTCAGCAACAGGTTAGTTCCATCAGCTGTTGTACAAAATCACACAAAACATTTGACGGCACTGGGGCTTTAAGGGAAAACAAATAAACACAAATAAATTAAAAACAAGAGGCCTTTATCCAGATCTTCACAGGACTGTCCTTAACTCGGACTGTCCTGAACATCTTTGAAAACAGAAAATTGAGCACACACACGCATGCAATCTCCATAGACAAACATCGGCAGTAGAATGGCATTACTGAAGAGCCCAGTGACTCAACGTGGCATCGTCATAGGATGCCATCCTTCTAACAAGTCTAGTGTCCATATACTTTTGGTCATGTACTGTACCTTGTTGAGTGGGTTGTGTATCCCTGTAGTAGTAGTATCAGTAGTAGTAGTAGTAGTAATTAAAGCCAGACCTTGTTGAGTGGGTTGTGAATGTAGTAGTAGTAGTAGTAGTAGTAGTAGTAATAGTAAATAAAGCCAGACCTTGCTGAGTGGGTTGTGAATGTAGTAGTAGTAGTAGTAGTAGTAGTAGTAGTAGTAGTAGTAGTAGTAGTAGTAGTAGTCATAGTAATTAAAGCCAGACCTTGCTGAGTGGGTTGTGAATGTAGTAGTAGTAGTAGTAGTAGTAGTAGTAGTAGTAGTCATAGTAATTAAAGCCAGACCTTGCTGAGTGGGTTGTGAATGTAGTAGTAGTAGTAGTAGTAGTAGTAGTCAAAGCCAGTCCTTGCTGAGTGGGTTGTGAATGTAGTAGTAGTAGTAGTAGTAGTAGTAGTAGTAGTAGTAGTAGTAGTAGTAGTAGTAGTCATAGTAATTAAAGCCAGACCTTGCTGAGTGGGTTGTGAATGTAGTAGTAGTAGTAGTAGTAGTAGTAGTAGTAGTAGTAGTAGTCATAGTAATTAAAGCCAGACCTTGCTGAGTGGGTTGTGAATGTAGTAGTAGTAGTAGTAGTAGTAGTAGTAGTAGTAGTAGCAGCAGCAGCAGTAGTAGTAGTATTTAAAGCCAGACCTTGCTGAGTGGGTTGTGAATGTAGTAGTAGTAGTAGTAGTAGTAGTAGTAGTCAAAGCCAGTCCTTGCTGAGTGGGTTGTGAATGTAGTAGTAGTAGTAGTAGTAGTAGTAGTAGTAGTAGTAGTAGTAGTAGTCATAGTAATTAAAGCCAGACCTTGCTGAGTGGGTTGTGAATGTAGTAGTAGTAGTAGTAGTAGTAGTAGTAGCAGCAGCAGCAGCAGTAGTAGTATTTAAAGCCAGACCTTGCTGAGTGGGTTGTGAATGTAGTAGTAGTAGTAGTAGCAGCAGC
>NW_025746580.1:30000-70000 GCF_021184085.1 Oncorhynchus gorbuscha | reverse complement strand
GGGAGCCTAATGTTCCCTGGTCATAATCTCCTGTTCAGTGGGAGGCTAATGTTCCCTGGTCATAATGACTGAAACAGGAGGGAGCCTAATGTTCCCTGGTCATAATCTCCTGTTCAGTGGGAGCCTAATGTTCCCTGGTCATAATCTGCTGTTCAGTGGGAGCCTAATGTTCCCTGGTCATAATCTGCTGTTCAGTGGGAGCCTAATGTTCCCTGGTCATAATCTGCTGTTCAGTGGGAGCCTAATGTTCCCTGGTCATAATCTCCTGTTCAGTGGGAGCCTAATGTTCCCTGGTCATAATCTCTGGGTCCTGTTCAGTGGGAGCCTAATGTTCCCTGGTCATAATCTCCTGTTCAGTGGGAGCCTAATGTTCCCTGGTCATAATCTGCTGTTCAGTGGGAGCCTCCTGTCATAATGACTGAAACAGGAGAGGGAGCCTAATGTTCCCTGGTCATAATCTGACTGTTCAGGGAGGGAGCCTAATGTTCCCTGGTCATAATGACTGAAACAGGGGAGGGAGCCTAATGTTCCCTGGTCATAATGACTGAAACAGGGGAGGGAGCCTAATGTTCCCTGGTCATAATGACTGAAACAGGGGAGGGAGCCTAATGTTCCCTGGTCATAATGACTGAAACAGGGGAGGGAGCCTAATGTTCCCTGGTCATAATGACTGAAACAGGGGAGGGAGCCTAATGTTCCCTGGTCATAATGACTGAAACAGGGGAGGGACTTCCTGGATTTGTCTCAATAATCATTTTATGTTAAAAAAAAAAATGTTTTCCATTGTATAACCTAATGAACACAACCCTGGTAAGAATCCTTCCTGAGCTGTTGATACTTACCCACAATACCTTTGACGGGATTGACAGAGCTCAGCATGGCTTTAAAGACATCCACCATAGCCTTGTCTCTCAGGATGGTCTTCTGGAACACCGACAGGAAGTTCTAATGGAACCAAAACAAAAACCCCTGTCGTGTTACGGAACCTTGAAGGGGAAGCAACTAACGAACTGCACCACTTGAATGATTCTAAATTACAAATCAAATTTATTTATAAAGCCCTTCGTACATCAGCTGATATCTCAAAGTGCTGTACAGAAACCCAGCCTAAAACCCCAAGCAGCAAGCAATGCAGGTGTAGAAGCACGGTGGCTAGGAAAAACTCCCTAGAAAGGCCAGAGCCTAGGAAGAAACCTAGAGAGGAACCAGGCTATGAGGGGTGGAGATTATAAACCTAGAGAGGAACCAGGCTATGAGGGGTGGAGATTATAAACCTAGAGAGGAACCAGGCTATGAGGGGTGGAGATTATAAACCTAGAGAGGAACCAGGCTATGAGGGGTGGAGATTATAAACCTAGAGAGGAACCAGGCTATGAGGGGTGGAGTTTATAAACCTAGAGAGGAACCAGGCTAAACCAGGAGAGACGAGTCACACTGCACTATGTGCTTGTTGAATGATAAGGACCGGCGTTGTCTCGACAGAAAAGTGAAGCTACGAACGACAGCATCTGTATTGAAATATACCGGCCCACTGATATTGACCTCAATATCGATTGTTTGAAGTCAAAACCTGGGACAACCTGGTTAGGCTATGAGGGGTCAATGAAAATGGTTAAACCTGGTTAAATGAAAAAGGTTAACCTGGTTCAATGAAAAGGTTAACCTGGTTCAATGAAAAGGTTAACCTGGTTCAATGAAAAATGGGAACCTGGTTCAATGAAAAAGGTTAACCTGGTTCAATGAAAAGGTTAACCTGGTTCAATGAAAAAGGTTAACCTGGTTCAATGAAAAAGGTTAACCTGGTTCAATGAAAAGGTTAACCTGGTTCAATGAAAAAGGTTAACCTGGTTCAATGAAAAGGTTAACCTGGTTCAATGAAAAGGTTAACCTGGTTCAATGAAAAAGGTTAACCTGGTTCAATGAAAAAGGTTAACCTGGTTCAATGAAAAAGGTTAACCTGGTTCAATGAAAAAGGTTAACCTGGTTCAATGAAAAAGGTTAACCTGGTTCAATGAAAAGGTTAACCTGGTTCAATGAAAAGGTTAACCTGGTTCAATGAAAAAGGTTAACCTGGTTCAATGAAAAAACCTGGTTCAACCTGGTTCAATGAAAAAGGTTAACCTGGTTCAATGAAAAAGGTTAACCTGGTTCAATGAAAAAGGTTAACCTGGTTCAATGAAAAAGGTTAACCTGGTTCAATGAAAAGGTTAACCTGGTTCAATGAAAAAGGTTAACCTGGTTCAATGAAAAGGTTAACCTGGTTCAATGAAAAAGGTTAACCTGGTTCAATGAAAAGGTTAACCTGGTTCAATGAAAAAGGTTAACCTGGTTCAATGAAAAAGGTTAACCTGGTTCAATGAAAAAGGTTAACCTGGTTCAATGAAAAAGGTTAACCTGGTTCAATGAAAAAGGTTAACCTGGTTCAATGAAAAAGGTTAACCTGGTTCAATGAAAAGGTTAACCTGGTTAAATTTAAAAAAAGGTTAACCTGGTTCAATGAAAAAGGTTAACATGGTTCAATGAAAAAGGTTAACCTGGTTCAATGAAAAAGGTTAACCTGGTTCAATGAAAAAGGTTAACCTGGTTCAATGAAAAAGGTTAACCTGGTTCAATGAAAAAGGTTAACCTGGTTCAATGAAAAAGGTTAACCTGGTTAAATTTAAAAAAGGTTAACCTGGTTAAATTTAAAAAAGGTTAACCTGGTTCAATGAAAAGGTTAACCTGGTTCAATGAAAAAGGTTAACCTGGTTCAATGAAAAAGGTTAACCTGGTTCAATGAAAAGGTTAACCTGGTTCAATGAAAAAGGTTAACCTGGTTCAATGAAAAGGTTAACCTGGTTCAATGAAAAGGTTAACCTGGTTCAATGAAAAAGGTTAACCTGGTTCAATGAAAAAGGTTAACCTGGTTCAATGAAAAAGGTTAACCTGGTTCAATGAAAAAGGTTAACCTGGTTCAATGAAAAAGGTTAACCTGGTTCAATGAAAAAGGTTAACCTGTTGTTCAATGAAAACATTAACCTGGTTCCTAATGAAAAGGTTAACTGGTTTTCAAACATAAAACGTTAACCTGGTTCAATGAAAAGCAGTTAACCTGGTTCAATGAAACAGACGGTTAACCTGGTTCAAGGTCGTAAAGGTTAACCTGGTTGTAACACGCGCCCTGGGAAAAAGGTTAACCTGGTTCAAAAGCACTGAAAAGGTTAACCTGGTTCAATGTTTAATTAAAGAACACCAACGTTAACCCATGGTTAAATCTTCAAAAGCCACCATTTGTTAACCTGGTTCAAAAAAAGGTGAAACTGGTTGAGAGAATGCCAAGAGTGTTCAAAGCTGTAAAGGCAAAGGTTAACTGGTTCAATGAAAGGTTAGTTAACCTGGTTCAATGAAAATGTTAACCTGGTTCAAATGAAAAACAGTTAACCTGGTTCAATGAAAAAAGGTTAACCTGGTTCAATGAAAAAGGTTAACCTGGTTCAATGAAAAAGGTTAACCTGAGTTCAATGAAAAAGGTTAACCTGGTTCAATGAAAAAGGTTAACTGGTTCAGAACTTAACCTGGTTCAATGAAACACAAAGGTTAACCTGGTTCAATGAAAAGGGTTAACCTGGTTCAATTTCAAAACCCCCAGTTAACCTGGTTCAACCATGAAAATTAACCTGGTTCTACCGTAAAAAGGTTAACCTGGTTATAGAAATAGAGGTTAACCTGGTTAAATTTAAAAAAGGTTAACCTGGTTAAATTTAAAAAAAAGGTTAACCTGGTTAAGAGCCCTCTAAAAAAGGTTAACCTGGTTAAATAGAGCCCTTAACCTGGTTCAAAAAAGGTTAACCTGGTTCAATGAAAAAGGTTAACCTGGTTCAATGAAAAAGGTTAACCTAGTTCAATGGTTAACCTGGTTCACTGACAAAGGTTAACTGTTCATGAAAGAAGGTTGGCCTGTTAGGTTTCACAAGTAACATCATGACCTGGAGTTCCTTGACCATCATGAAGCAGATAGGTCCAGCCCGTTGAGGGTTTCCCCAACCTGTATCTCAGAGAACAGTGACGGTTGTTGGTCACATGAAGCAGTCTTCAGGTCTGTCCAGCCCGTTGAACTGAAGGTCCAGTAACACGTCCTGTATCTCAGAGAACAGAGGTAACAGGTGAAGGTCCCTCTGGTGCTTCAGGTCGTACCAGGTGTTCAACCCTGCACGCTGAGGTAACAGGTGAAGGCATGATTAAAAAGCACTGAGAAGAGAGTATACCCCCAAAAAACAGACTTCCTCTACCATGTTTACGCCATTAAAGAACACCAACGCTAACTTCCATAATTAAATCTTCAAATAGCCACCATTTGTCTTGATGACTGTTGGGAAAAGCATTCCAGGTGAAACTGGTTGAGACCTTGCCAAGACCAAGAGTGTTCAAAGCTGTCATCAAGGCAAAACGTGGCTATTACATTTTTTTGTCAGGTTAGTATATGATTCCATGTGTTATTTCATAGTGTTGATGTCTTCACTATTATTCTACAATGTAGAAAAGGTTAAAAAAAAAAATACCCTTGAATGAGTAGGTAGTGTAGCTACGAGCTAACAGACTGATGCCACCAAGGTGACATGGAGAGAGAGAGATACCTACTTGGGGTCTGTGATGCGGAGGATCTCTCTACAGAGTCGTCCGATGAAGGTGAGCCAAGATTAACTCATCGACCGCGGGAACTTGGGTATGGGGATATGGGTCGACTGGTAGACACTCTGCCAATCCTGGATCTAAGAAACAAAGAGGCGAACATTAGCCGTTTAAATAGTACGTATATTATTGAAACCAGGGTGTTCTCCCAACCCTGTCTCTGGAGAGCTACTCTCCTGTAGGCTTTCAATCTGATATAATCAACCAGCAGATATAACTAACCGTATAGAGCCCCTCTACCGTATAGAGCCCCTCTACCGTATAGAGCCCCTCTACTATAGAGCCCCTCTACCGTATAGAGCCCCTCTACCGTATAGAGCCCCTCTACCGTATAGAGCCCCTCTACCGTATAGAGCCCCTCTACCGTATAGAGCCCCTCTACCGTATAGAGCCCCTCTACCGTATAGAGCCCCTCTACCGTATAGAGCCCCTCTACCGTATAGAGCCCCTCTACCGTATAGAGCCCCTCTACCGTATAGAGCCCTCTACCGTATAGAGCCCCCTCTACCGTATAGAGCCCCTCTACCGTATAGAGCCCCTCTACCGTATAGAGCCCCTCTACCGTATAGAGCCCCTCTACCGTATAGAGCCCCTCTACCGTATAGAGCCTCTTACTCATTTTCCATCATAATTTGCAAATAAATTCATTAAAAATCCTACAATGTGATTTTCTGGATCGTTTTCTTCTCATTGTGTCTGTCATAGTTGAAGTGGACCTATGATGAAAATTACAGGCCTCTCATCTTTTTAAGTGGGAGAACTTGCACAATTGGTGGCTGACTAAATACTTTTTTTTACCCCACTATTTAAAAAAAAGGGACACAAGGAATCAACCAGACCCAGTGAGAAAGAGGTCATGTGACTATATATATAAGGATACAAGGAATCAACCAGACCCACTGAGAAAGAAGTCATGTGACCATATATATAAGGATACAAGGAATCAACCAGACCCAGTGAGAAAGAGGTCATGTGACTATATATATATATATAAGGATACAAGGAATCAACCAGACCCAGTGAGAAAGAGGTCATGTGACTATATATATAAGGATACAAGGAATCAACCAGACCCACTGAGAAAGAGGTCATGTGACTATATATATAAGGATACAAGGAATCAACCAGACCCACTGAGAAAGAGGTCATGTGACTATATATATAGAAAAAGGGACACAAGGAATCAACCAGACCCAGTGAGAAAGAGGTCATGTGACCATATTAAAGGTCAAACCTTAGTGCGTAGGAAGCTGTTACACTCCTGCTCCACGTTGTAGTTGATGATACGAGAGACCTCCTCCTGCCAGATCTTCAGGCCGTAGATGGAGACGTAATCCTGGATGTACTCAAAGGACCGGTAGAATCCGTCCATGGTGGCCGCCATCTCCTTCAGCTTCGGCATCAACTCACTGGTCTGTACCAGGTGATGAGAAATGACATTAATATTCTGTCACACTCCTTCAGCTTCGGCATCAACTCACTGGTCTGTACCAGGTGATGAGAAATGACATTAATATTCTGTAACACTCCTTCAGCTTCGGCATCAACTCACTGGTCTGTACCAGGTGATGAGAAATGACATTAATATTCTGTAACACTCCTTCGGCATCAACTCACTGGTCTGTACCAGGTGATGAGAAATGACATTAATATTCTGTAACACTCCTTCAGCTTCGGCATCAACTCACTGGTCTGTACCAGGTGATGAGAAATGACATTAATATTCTGTAACACTCCTTCAGCTTCGGCATCAACTCACTGGTCTGTACCAGGTGATGAGAAATGACATTAATATTCTGTCACACTCCTTCAGCTTCGGCATCAACTCACTGGTCTGTACCAGGTGATGAGAAATGACATTAATATTCTGTAACACTCCTTCAGCATCAACTCACTGGTCTGTACCAGGTGATGAGAAATGACATTAATATTCTGTAACACTCCTTCAGCATCAACTCACTGGTCTGTACCAGGTGATGAGAAATGACATTAATATTCTGTAACACTCCTTCAGGCACTGTGGGTTTTCATCAACTCACTGGTCTGTACCAGGTGATGAGAAATGACATTAATATTCTGTCACACTCCTTCAGCTTATGGCATCAACTCACTGGTCTGTACCAGGTGATGAGAAATGACATTAATATTCTGTAACACTCGCCACTCGCATCAACTCACTGGTCTGTACCACTTGTGATGAGAAATGACATTAATATTCTGTAACACTCCTTCGGCATCAACTCACTGGTCTGTACCAGGTGATGAGAAATGACATTAATATTCTGTCACACTCCTTCAGCTTCGGCATCAACTCACTGGTCTGTACCAGGTGATGAGAAATGACATTTACCACGATTGAATATTCTGTAACACTTCATTTTAAAATATATATATATTTTTAATTTAGCAGAAAACTTTTGTTTTGTATTCTGTCATGAATAAAACCTTTTGAACAAACTGATACTTCAGACTTGTTATAGAAAGTTTTGAAAGTGACAGTTAACCTTGTGCTGAATGGCACTGTGGGTTTCATTTTAAAATGTAACCTTTATTTAACTAGGCGAGTCAGTTAGGAAACTATTCGTATTTTCAATTAACAGTCTACCCCGCCAAACGCTGGGCCAATTGTGCGCCACCTTATTGGGACTCCCAATCCCGGCCGGATGTGATACAGCCCGGGGTTAATCGAACCAGGAACTATAGTGAGCCTCTGCACTGATAAGCCTTTGTGTAGAGCGAGGTGCATCTGCCTTAGCCTTGGGGTTATAGACCGCTGCGCCACTCGACAGCCCCTCGGAACGGTTGATATTGTGTTGTGTTATGGTCAGATATCTCACCTTAGCCTTGGGGTTATAGATAAGTCCTTTGTGTAGAGCGTAGGCTACTATCTCACCTTAGCCTTGGGGTTATAGATAAGTCCTTTGTGTAGAGCGTAGGCTACTATCTCACCTTAGCCTTGGGGTTATAGAGAAGTCCTTTGTGTAGAGCGTAGGCTACTATCTCACCTTAGCCTTGGGGTTATAGAGAAGTCCTTTGTGTAGAGCGTAGGCTACTATCTCACCTTAGCCTTGGGGTTATAGATAAGTCCTTTGTGTAGAGCGTAGGCTACTATCTCACCTTAGCCTTGGGGTTATAGATAAGTCCTTTGTGTAGAGCGTAGGCTACTATCTCACCTTAGCCTTGGGGTTATAGAGAAGTCCTTTGTGTAGAGCGTAGGCTACTATCTCACCTTAGCCTTGGGGTTATAGATAAGTCCTTTGTGTAGAGCGTAGGCTACTATCTCACCTTAGCCTTGGGGTTATAGATAAGTCCTTTGTGTAGAGCGTAGGCTACTATCTCACCTTAGCCTTGGGGTTATAGATAAGTCCTTTGTGTAGAGCGTAGGCTACTCTTCTCACCAACTCCTTCCTGATACCATCTTCCAGGAGCTGCTTGGGATCCACCTGAAGACACGACATTTAAATAAGGTAAGACTTCTGCTTTTAGACACATTTTCTCAAATATAAACATATATTTTTATTTTATTTAATCTTTATTTAACTGGGCAAGTCAGTTAAGAACAAATTCTTATTTTACAATGACGGCCTATCGGGGAACAGTGGGTTAACTGGTCTAGGAACAGTGGGTTAACTGGTCTAGGAACAGTGGGTTAACTGGTCTAGGAACAGTGGGTTAACTGGTCTAGGAACAGTGGGTTAACTGCCTGTTCAGGGGCAGAACGACAGATTTTTTTTACCTTGTCAGCTCGGGGATTCGATCTACTAACCTTTCGATTACTAGTCCAACGCTCTAACCACTAGGCTACCTGCCGTCAATATATCTAAAAACAACAGTTGCAAAAAACTGTTTTAATTTAAAAACTGACCTTGATGATTCCAACCAGCGTCGTCTTCATCATTAGAATCCCTTCAGTAAAGATGGAGATGGCGTGAGTGAGTTTGGCAACCTGAGAAAACGAAGAACAAAATAACAAGTCCAGGATGTTCAGCTGTAGAAAACACGCTGCCTCCCACAGAACGCTGCCTCCCACAGAACGCTGCCTCCCACAGAACGCTGCCTCCCACAGAACGCTGCCTCCCACAGAACGCTGCCTCCCACAGAACGCTGCCTCCCACAGAACGCTGCCTCCCACAGAACGCTGCCTCCCACAGAACGCTGCCTCCCACAGAACGCTGCCTCTCACAGAACGCTGCCTCTCACAGAACAGCCTCTCACAGAACGCTGCCTCTCACAGAACGCTGCCTCTCACAGAACGCTGCCTCTCACAGAACGCTGCCTCTCACAGAACGCTGCCCCTCACAGAACTGCTGCCCCTCAGAGAACACTGCCTCTGCCTCTCAGAGAACACTGCCTCTCAGAGAACACTGCTCTCAGAGAACACTGCCTCTCAGAAACACTGCCTCTCCAGAGAACACTGCCTCTCCTAGAACACTGCCTCACACAAACACTGTTCCTTTGAGTCACTAGGATAGGTCCTAGGATAGACTCAGTGAGCATCTGGTCCTAGCTCAGTTAGGGGCCAGCAACCTCATCAGGGAAACTCTGGCTCCTAGATATAGTCACTACTATAGGTCCTAGATATAGTCACTACTATAGGTCCTAGTTATAGTCACTACTATAGGTCCTAGATATAGTCACTACTATAGGTCCTAGATATAGTCACTACTATAGGTCCTAGTTATAGTCACTACTATAGGTCCTAGTTATAGTCACTACTATAGGTCCTAGTTATAGTCACTACTACAGGTCCTAGTTATAGTCACTACTACATGTCCTAGTTATAGTCACTACTACAGGTCCTAGTTATAGTCACTACTACAGGTCCTAGTTATAGTCACTACCATAGGTCCTAGTTATAGTCACTACCATAGGTCCTAGTTATAGTCACTACTATAGGTCCTAGTTATAGTCACTACTATAGGTCCTAGTTATAGTCACTACTATAGGTCCTAGTTATAGTCACTACTATAGGTCCTAGTTATAGTCACTACTATCGGTCCTAGTTATAGTCACTACTATAGGTCCTAGTTATAGTCACTACTATAGGTCCTAGTTATAGTCACTACTATCGGTCCTAGTTATAGTCACTACTATAGGTCCTAGTTATAGTCACTACTATAGGTCCTAGTTAGTCACTACTATCGGTCCTAGTTATAGTCACTACTATCGGTCCTAGTTATAGTCACTACTATAGGTCCTAGTTATAGTCACTACTATAGGTCCTAGTTATAGTCACTACTATAGGTCCTAGTTATAGTCACTACTATAGGTCCTAGTTATAGTCACTACTATAGGTCCTAGTTATAGTCACTACTATAGGTCCTAGTTATAGTCACTACTATCGGTCCTAGTTATAGTCACTACTATAGGTCCTAGTTATAGTCACTACTATAGGTCCTAGTTATAGTCACTACTATCGGTCCGAGTTATAGTCACTACTATCGGTCCTAGTTATAGTCACTACTATAGGTCCTAGTTATAGTCACTACTATAGGTCCTAGTTATAGTCACTACTATAGGTCCTAGTTATAGTCACTACTATGACATCCAGTGGAACAGTCACTTTACAATAGTGCATCTAAAACTTAAGGGGGGTGAGAGGGTACTTATCCTAGGTCCTAGGTATGAGTCCTTAAGAGTGGGGTTTCAGGTGTCTACCGGAAGGTGGTGATTGACTCCGCTGTCCTGGCGTCGTGAGGTCCTAGTTTGTTCCACCATTGGGGGCCAGGGCAGCGAACTAGTTTTGACTGGGCTACCAGTAGGAGCTAGTTATAGTCAGTCAGTGGTAGGGAGGCGAGCAGGCCTGGTGGAGTCACGCTCCTTGTTTGTGTAGGGCCTGATAGAGCCTGGAGGTACTAGGTCCGTTCCCTCACAGCTCCGTAGGCAAGCACCATGGTCTTGTAGCGGATCCTAGTTCAACTGGAAGCCAGTGGAGAGAACGGAGGAGCGGGGTGACGTGATAGAACTTGGGAAGGTTATAGTCACCACTATGCGGTTCTGGATGAGTTGAAGGGGTTTAATGGCACAGGCAGGGAGCCCAGCCAACTAGCGGTCCAGTAATCCAGACGGGAGATACATAGGTCCTGGATTAGGACACTGCGCCGGTCCTGTGTGAATTATAGGTCCTTATAGCGGATGTTGTAGAGTCCTAGAACCTACAGGAACGGGCCTTGATGTTGGTTGAGAACTACAGGGTGTTGTCCTAGATCACGCCAAGGTTCTTAGGTCTCTGGGAGGATAGACACAATGGAGTTGTCACTACCGTGATAGGTCCTAGTCATAGTCACTACAGTCCTTCCCGGGAGGAAGAGCAGCTCCGTCTTGTCACTAGCTTGAGGTGGTGATCCGTCACACTGATATGTCCTAGACATGCACTATGCGGTCCTATAGCCACCTGGTCAGTTATAGTCACTATAGGTCCTAGATATAGTCACTACTATAGGTCCAAGTTATAGTCACTACTATAGGTCCTAGTTATACTATAGTCACTACTATAGGTCCTAGTTATAGTCACTACTATAGGTCCTAGTTATAGTCACTACTATAGGTCCTAGTTATAGTCACTACTATAGGTCCTAGTTATAGTCACTACTATAGGTCCTAGTTATAGTCACTACTATAGGTCCTAGTTATATTCACTACTATAGGTCCTAGATATAGTCACTACTATAGGTCCTAGTTATAGTCACTACTATAGGTCCTAGTTATAGTCACTACTATAGGTCCTAGTTATAGTCACTACTATAGGTCCTAGTTATAGTCACTACCATAGGTCCTAGTTATAGTCACTACCATAGGTCCTAGTTATAGTCACTACCATAGGTCCTAGTTATAGTCACTCCTATAGGTCCTAGTTATAGTCACTCCTATAGGTCCTAGTTATACTATAGGTCCTAGTTATACTATAGGTCCTAGTTATAGTCACTACTATAGGTCCTAGTTATAGTCACTACCATAGGTCCTAGTTATACTATAGGTCCTAGTTATAGTCACTACTATAGGTCCTAGTTATAGTCACTACTATAGGTCCTAGTTATAGTCACTACTATAGGTCCTAGTTATAGTCACTACTATAGGTCCTAGTTATACTATAGGTCCTAGTTATACTATAGGTCCTAGTTATAGTCACTACTATAGGTCCTATACTATAGTCCTACTTATAGTCACTACTATAGGTCACTACTTATAGTATAGTCCTAGTTATAGTCACTACTACAGGTCCTAGTTATAGTCACTACTAGGTCCTAGTTATAGTCACTACTATAGGTCCTAGTTATAGTCACTACTATTTTCCTAGTTATAGTCACTACTATAGGTCCAAGTTATAGTCACTACTATAGGTCCATGCTTATAGTCACTACTATAGGTCTAGTTATAGTAAAGGTCCTCTTACCTCGTAGCGGTCTAGTTATAGTCACTAGCTTGTCCTTGTCCAGTTATAGTCACTACCATAGGTCCAGTTATAGTCACTACTATAGGTCCTAGTTATAGTCACTACTATAGGATCTAGTTATAGTCACTACTATAGGTCAAGTTATAGTCACTACTGGACTAGAGTCAAGATGATCTGTAACACCTAGTAGGTAGTTATAGTCACTACTATCAGGTCTGAGTTATAGTCACTACTGGTCCTAGTAGGTCAAGTTATAGTCACTACTATAGGTCCTAGTTATAGTCACTACTATAGGTCCTAGTTATAGTCACTACTATAGGTCCAAGTTATAGTCACTACTATAGGTCCTAGTTATAGTCACTACTATAGGTCCTAGTTATAGTCACTACTATAGGTCCTAACAGTCATGTGTGCATACATTTTTCTATTGGGAGGCCCCAGCGGGAATCAACCCACAACCTTTGTCATCGCAAGCGCCATGCTCTTCCGACACACAGAGACCATAAAGCCGTCTGTAAACGACCTCTGACCTCGTAGCGAGCCCCCAGCTGGGCGTAGTCCTTCAGCTTGTCCTTGTCACCTGGTGGGAACCTCCATGATGGCATGGATCTGCAGCTTGATGATCTTAGCCAAGGAGGTGAACATGCTCTCAGGGATGATCTGTAACACCTAGTGGAGAGTAGAGGAGACAAGATGATCTGTAACACCTAGTGGAGAGTAGAGGAAACAACGTGCTCTCAGGGATGATCTGTAACACCTAGTGGAGAGTAGAGGAGACAAGATGATCTGTAACACCTAGTGGAGAGTAGAGGGGACAACATGCTCTCAGGGATGATCTGTAACACCTAGTGGAGAGTAGAGGAGACAACATGCTCTTAGGGATGATCTGTAACACCTAGTGGAGAGTAGAGGAGACAAGATGATCTGTAACACCTAGTGGAGAGTAGAGGAAACAACGTGCTCTCAGGGATGATCTGTAACACCTAGTGGAGAGTAGAGGAGACAAGATGGTCTGTAACACCTAGTGGAGAGTAGAGGAGACAAGATGATCTGTAACACGTGGAGAGTGCTCTCAGGGATGATCTGTAACACCTAGTGGAGAGTAGAGGAGACAAGATGATCTGTAACACCTAGTGGAGAGTAGAGGAGACAACATGCTCTCAGGGATGATCTGTAACACCTAGTGGAGAGTAGAGGAGACAACATGATCTGTAACACCTAGTGGAGAGTAGAGGAAACAACGTGCTCTCAGGGATGATCTGTAACACCTAGTGGAGAGTAGAGGAAACAACGTGCTCTCAGGGATGATCTGTAACACCTAGTGGAGAGTAGAGGAGACAACATGCTCTCAGGGATGATCTGTAACATCTAGTGGAGAGTAGAGGAGACAAGATGATCTGTAACACCTAGTGGAGAGTAGAGGAGACAACGTGCTCTCAGGGATGATCTGTAACACCTAGTGGAGAGTAGAGGAGACAAGATGATCTGTAACACCTAGTGGAGAGTAGAGGAGACAAGATGATCTGTAACACCTAGTGGAGAGTAGAGGAAACAACGTGCTCTCAGGGATGATCTGTAACACCTAGTGGAGTGGAGAGTAGAGGAAACACAAGGGATGATCTGTAACACCTAGTGGAGAGTAGAGGAGACAACATGCTCTCAGGGATGATCTGTAACATCTAGTGGAGAGTAGAGGAGACAACATGCTCTCAGGGATGATCTGTAACACCTAGTGGAGAGTAGAGGAGACAAGATGATCTGTAACACCTAGTGGATGAGGAGACAAGATGATCTGTAACACCTAGTGGAGAGTAGAGGAGACAACGTGTTCTCATGATCTGTAACACCTAGTGGAGACAACGTGTTCTCAGTGATGATCTGTAACATCTAGTGGAGAGTAGAGGAGACAACATGCTCTCAGGATGATCTGTAACACCTAGGTCTAGGGAGAGTAGAGGAGACTGGGGCTAGGATGATCTGTAACACCTAGGGAGTAGAGAGGAGACAACGATGATCTGTAACACTGTGGGGTAGGAGAGTAGACTAGGGGTCACAGAGACTAGGGACTCAGGGGTAGATCTAGAGACTAGGGGTCTGGGGGAGAGTAGAGACTAGGGGCTGGGAGAGACTAGAGACTAGGGGCTGGGGGTAGAGTGTAGAGACTAGGGGGCTGGGGGTAGAGAGTAGAGACTAGGGGCTGGGGGTAGAGAGTAGAGACTAGGGGCTAGGGGGGGGTAGAGAGTAGAGACTAGGGGGCTGGGGGTAGAGAGTAGAGACTAGGGGCTGGGGGTAGAGAGTAGAGACTAGGGGGCTGGGGGTAGAGAGTAGAGACTAGGGGCTGGGGGTGAGAGTAGAGACTAGGGGCTGGGGTTAGAGTAGAGACTAGGGGGCTGGGGATAGAGACTAGGGGCTGGGGGACTGGGTAGAGATTAGGGGCTGGGGATATAGACTAGGGGGCTGGGAGAGAGTAGAGACTAGGGGCTGGGGGTAGAGTAGAGAGACGAGGGGCTGGGGGTAGAGAGTAGAGACTAGGGGCTGGGGGTAGAGAGTAGAGACTAGGGGCTGGGGGTAGAGAGTAGAGACTAGGGGAGACTGGGGTGGGGATAGAGAGTAGAGACTAGGGGCTGGGGGGTAGAGAGTAGAGACTAGGGGGCTGGGGTTAGAGAGTAGAGACTAGGGGCTGGGGATAGAGAGTAGAGACTAGGGGCTGGGGGTAGAGAGTAGAGACTAGGGGACTGGGGTAGAGAGTAGAGACTAGGGGCTGGGGTTAGAGAGTAGAGACTAGGGGCTGGGGTAGAGAGTAGAGACTAGGGGGCTGGGGGTAGAGAGTAGAGACTAGGGGGCTGGGGGTAGAGAGAGACTAGGGGGCTGGGGGAGAGTAGAGACTAGGGGTGAGACTAGGGGGCTGGGGTTAGAGAGTAGAGACTAGGGGGCTGGGGGTAGAGACTAGGGGTAGAGACTTGGGGGCTGGGGGTAGAGAGTAGAGACTAGGGGGCTGGGGGGTAGAGACAAGGGGCTGGGGGTAGAGAGTAGAGACTAGGGGGCTGGGGATAGAGACTAGGGGTAGAGACTTGGGGGCTGGGGGTAGAGAGTAGAGACTAGGGGCTGGGGGTAGAGAGTAGAGACTAGGGGGCTGGGGGTAGAGACTAGGGGGCTGGGGGTAGAGACAAGGGGCTGGGGGTAGAGACAAGGGGCTGGGGGTAGAGAGTAGAGACTACGTGCCCCGGGATCATACCTTTCTGACGTAGGTCACCAGTTCCCCGGAGTAGAACTGAGAAACACTGAGCAGATCTGGACTGTTGGCCTGGTTGATACGCAGCAGAGGCAGGTCCAACGCAGACGCCAACTGGACACATAGATCAATAACAACACGCTTTACTGATCGCGTGTTTTCAAACAGGAAGTACCCTTTTCCCTTGTTTAGAGGATGAACCTGTGTACTCTACGAAATGTACTGTTTGTGTCCGAGTAGTGAATGGTTGACCTTTAGGAAGGTTGCTCGTAGTTTGGTCACCATGGATGGGTTCACTCTGATACTCTCCTGCATGATGGACGTGAAGCTGGGAAAACAACCAGAGAAAAACATTCAAAATGGCTAATTTATATATTTCTTATTTGACCAGGTTAGTCTGACTGGGTTCTTATCTGACCAGGTTAGTCTCCTGGGTTCTTATTTGACCAAGGTTAGTCTCCTGGGTTAGTCTCACTGGGTTCTTATTTGATTTGACCAGGTTAGTCTCACTGGGTTAGTCTCACTGGGTTCTTATTTGACCAGGTTAGTCTCACTGGGTTAGTCTCCCTGGGTTCTTATTTGACCAGGTTAGTCTCTTTCTTATTTGACCAGGTTAGTCTCCCTGGGTTAGTCTGACTGGGTTCTTATATGACCAGGTTAGTCTCACTGGGTTAGTCTCCTGGGTTCTTATTTGACCAGGTTAGTCTCCCTGGGTTCTTATTTGACCAGGTTAGTCTCCCTGGGTTAGTCTGACTGGGTTCTTATATGACCAGGTTAGTCTCACTGGGTTAGTCTCCCTGGGTTCTTATTTGACCAGGTTAGTCTCACTGGGTTCTTATTTGACCAGGTTAGTCTCACTGGGTTCTTATTTAACCAGGTTAGTCTGACTGGGTTCTTATTTGACCAGGTTAGTCTCTCTGGGTTAGTCTCACTGGGTTCTTATATGACCAGGTTAGTCTCCCTGGGTTCTTATTTGACCAGGTTAGTCTCTCTGGGTTAGTCTCACTGGGTTCTTATATGACCAGGTTAGTCTCCCTGGGTTCTTATTTGACCAGGTTAGTCTCACTGGGTTCTTATTTTACCAGGTTAGTCTTTCTGGGTTAGTCTCACTGGGTTCTTATTTGACCAGGTTAGTCTCACTGGGTTCTTATTTTACCAGGTTAGTCTCACTGGGTTCTTATTTTACCAGGTTAGTCTCCCTGGGTTAGTCTGACTGGGTTCTTATTTGACCAGGTTAGTCTCCCTGGGTTAGTCTGACTGGGTTCTTATTTGACCAGGTTAGTCTCCCTGGGTTAGTCTCACTGGGTTCTTATTTGACCAGGTTAGTCTCACTGGGTTCTTATTTGACCAGGTTAGTCTCACTGGGTTCTTATTTGACCAGGTTAGTCTCCCTGGGTTCTTATTTGACCAGGTTAGTCTCCCTGGGTTCTTATTTGACCAGGTTAGTCTCCCTGGGTTAGTCTCACTGGGTTCTTATTTGACCAGGTTAGTCTCACTGGGTTCTTATTTTACCAGGTTAGTCTCCTGGGTTCTTATTTGACCAGGTTAGTCTCACTGGGTTCTTATTTTACCAGGTTAGTCACTGGGTTAGTCTCACCAGGTTAGTCTCACTGGGTTCTTATTTGACCAGGTTAGTCTCCCTGGGTTCTTATTTGACCAGGTTAGTCTCCCTCCTGGGTTCTTATTTGACCAGGTTAGTCTCACTGGGTTCTTATTTGACCAGGTTAGTCTCCCTGGGTTCTTATTTGACCAGGTTAGTCTCCCTGGGTTCTTATTTGACCAGGTTAGTCTCCCTGGGTTAGTCTCCTGGGTTCTTATTTGACCAGGTTAGTCTCCTGGGTTCTTAGTTAGTCTCCCTGGGTTCTTATTTGACTCCCTGGTTAGTCTCCTGGGTTCTTATTTGACCAGGTTAGTCTCCCTGGGTTAGTCTCCTGGGTTAGTCTCACTGGTTAGTTAGTCTCCTGGTCTCCTGGGTTAGTCTCCCTGGGTTCCCTGGGTTAGTCTCCTGGGTTAGTCTCCCCTGGGTTAGTCTCCCTGGGTTCTTATTTGACCAGGTTAGTCTCACTGGGTTCTTATTTACCATTTCATTAGTCTCCCATTCATAACCCATCTCCCTGGGTTCTTAGTCATAACCAGGTTAGTCTCCCTGGGTTCTTATTTGACCCATTCATCTCCCTGGGTTCATAGGGTTAGTCTCCTGGGTTATGGTTGACCATTCATAACCCATTCTCCCTGGGTTAGTCTCCTGGGTTACAGGTCTCCTACTATCTGCATGGTGATCAGAACCATTCATAACCCCTAGTCATAACTCCATGGGTTAGTCTCCCTATCAGAACCATTTAGTCTCCCTACCTTCTATGATCTGCCATGGTTAGTCTCCTACTATCTGCATGGTTATCTCCCATTCATAACCCCTACCTGTTATGATCTCCATGGGTTAGTCTCCTACTTCTGCATGGTGATCAGAACCATTCATAACTCCCTGGGTTCTATGATCTGCCATGGGTTAGTCTCCTCCTGGTGATCAGGTTCATAACTTGCCATGCTAGGACAGGTCTCCTACTATCTGCATGGTTAGTCTCCATTCATAACCCCTACCTGTCTATGATCTCCCGTGGACAGGTCTCCTACTCTGCATGGTTAGTCTCCTGGGTTCATAACCCCTACCTGTCTAGATCTGCCATGGGTTATCTGCATGGTGATCAGAACCATTCATAACCCCTCCTGTCTATGATCTGCCATGGGTAGGACCAGGTCTCCTACTATCTGCATGGTGATCAGAACCATTCATAACCCCCTGTCTATCTGCCATGGTTACAGTCTCCTGGGCTATGATCTGCCATGACAGGTCTCCTATCTGCATGGTGATCAGAACCATTCATAACCCCTACCTTCTATGATCTGCCATGCGTCCCTACTTCTGCATGGTGATCAGAACCATTCATAACCCCTACCTGTCTATGATCTGCCATGCGTAGGACAGGTCTCCTACTTCTGCATGGTGATCAGAACCATTCATAACCCCTACCTGTCTATGATCTCATAGGACAGGTCTCCTACTATCTGCATGGTGATCAGAACCATTCATAACCCCTACCTGTCTATGATCTGCCAGACAGGTCTCCTACTATCTGCATGGTGATCAGAACCATTCATAACCCCCTACCTGTCTATGATCTGCCATGCGTAGGACAGGTCTCCTACTATCTGCATGGTGATCAGAACCATTCATAACCCTACCTGTCTATGATCTGCCATGCGTAGGACAGGTCTCCTACTATCTGCATGGTGATCAGAACCATTCATAACCCCTACCTTCTATGATCTGACCATGTTAGGACTGGTCTCCTATATCTGCATGGTTATCAGAACCATTCATAACCCATTCATAACCCACTTCTGATCTGACCCATTCATAACCCATTCATATGGTGATCAGACCATTCATACCTGTCTATGATCTGCCATGCGTAGGACAGGTCTCCTACTATCTGCATGGTGATCAGAACCATTCATAACCCCTACCTGTCTATGATCTGCCATGCGTAGGACAGGTCTCCTACTATCTGCATGGTGATCAGAACCATTCATAACCCCTACCTGTCTATGATCTGCCATGCGTAGGACAGGTCTCCTACTATCTGCATGGTGATCAGAATGGTGAAGAACCATTCATAACCCCTACCTGTCTATGATCTGCCATGCGTAGGACAGGTCTCCTACTATCTGCATGGTGATCAGAACCATTCATAACCCCTACCTGTCTATGATCTGCCATGCGTAGGACAGGTCTCCTACTATCTGCATGGTGATCAGAACCATTCATAACCCCTATTCATAACCATGGTGAAGAACCCTACCTGTCTATGATCTGCCATGCGTAGGACAGGTCTCCTACTATCTGCATGGTGATCAGAACCATTCATAACCCCTACCTGTCTATGATCTGCCATGCGTAGGACAGGTCTCCTACTATCTGCATGGTGATCAGAACCATTCATAACCCCTACCTGTCTATGATCTGCCATGCGTAGGACAGGTCTCCTACTATCTGCATGGTGATCAGAACCATTCATAACCCCTACCTGTCTATGATCTGCCATGCGTAGGACAGGTCTCCTACTATCTGCATGGTGATCAGAACCATTCATAACCCCTACCTGTCTATGATCTGCCATGCGTAGGACAGGTCTCCTACTATCTGCATGGTGATCAGAACCATTCATAACCCCTACCTGTCTATGATCTGCCATGCGTAGGACAGGTCTCCTACTATCTGCATGGTGATCAGAACCATTCATAACCCCTACCTGTCTATGATCTGCCATGCGTAGGACAGGTCTCCTACTATCTGCATGGTGATCAGAACCATTCATAACCCCTACCTGTCTATGATCTGCCATGCGTAGGACAGGTCTCCTACTATCTGCATGGTGATCAGAACCATTCATAACCCCTACCTGTCTATGATCTGCCATGCGTAGGACAGGTCTCCTACTATCTGCATGGTGATCAGAACCATTCATAACCCCTACCTGTCTATGATCTGCCATGCGTAGGACAGGTCTCCTACTATCTGCATGGTGATCAGAACCATTCATAACCCCTACCTGTCTATGATCTGCCATGCGTAGGACAGGTCTCCTACTATCTGCATGGTGATCAGAACCATTCATAACCCCTACCTGTCTATGATCTGCCATGTGTAGGACAGGTCTCCTACTATCTGCATGGTGATCAGAACCATTCATAACCCCTACCTGTCTATGATCTGCCATGTATAGGACAGGTCTCCTACTATCTGCATGGTGATCAGAACCATTCATAACCCATTCATAACCCATTCATAACCCATACCTGTCTATGATCTGCCATGCGTAGGACAGGTCTCCTACTATCTGCATGGTGATCAGAACCATTCATAACCCCTACCTGTCTATGATCTGCCATGCGTAGGACAGGTCTTCTACTATCTGCATGGTGATCAGAACCATTCATAACCCCTACCTGTCTATGATCTGCCATGCGTAGGACAGGTCTCCTACTATCTGCATGGTGATCAGAACCATTCATAACCCATTCATAACCCCTACCTGTCTATGATCTGCCATGCATAGGACAGGTCTCCTACTATCTGCATGGTGATCAGAACCATTCATAACCCCTACCTGTCTATGATCTGCCATGCGTAGGACAGGTCTCCTACTATCTGCATGGTGATCAGAACCATTCATAACCCCTACCTGTCTATGATCTGCCATGCGTAGGACAGGTCTCCTACTATCTGCATGGTGATCATAACCCATTCATAACCCCTACCTGTCTATGATCTGCCATGCGTAGGACAGGTCTCCTACTATCTGCATGGTGATCAGAACCATTCATAACCCCTACCTGTCTATGATCTGCCATGCATAGGACAGGTCTCCTACTATCTGCATGGTGATCAGAACCATTCATAACCCCTACCTGTCTATGATCTGCCATGCGTAGGACAGGTCTCCTACTATCTGCATGGTGATCAGAACCATTCATAACCCATTCATAACCCATTCATAACCCCTACCTGTCTATGATCTGCCATGCATAGGACAGGTCTCCTACTATCTGCATGGTGATCAGAACCTCCTCCTTGATGTTGATGGTCCTGATCATCTGGTGAAGGAACTTCCTGGTGTCAGCCAGGAACTGACACACCTGCAGGTTGGACTCCAACTGGTGGAACTCTTGAACCTGAGCACAGGTAAAAAAAGAGGACAAGAAGTCAGGGTTTATTGGTAAGGAGAGGAAGTCAGGGTTTATAGGTAAGGAGAGGAAGTCAGGGTTTATTGATAAGGAGAGGACAGAAAATCAGGGTTTATAAGTAAGGAGAGGACAGGAAATCAGGGTTTATAGGTAAGGAGAGGAAGTCAGGCTATATAGGTAAGGAGAGGACAGGAAGTCAGGCTATATAGGTAAGGAGAGGACAGGAAATCAGGGTTCATCGGTAAGGAGAGGACAGGAAGTCAGGGTATATTGGTAAGGAGAGGACAGGAAGTCAGGGTTTATAGGTAAGGAGTGGACAGGAAGTCAGGGTTCATAGGTAAGGAGAGGACAGGAAATCAGGGTTTATAGGTAAGGAGAGGAAGTCAGGGTCACTGAGAGCGTTACCACGTAACAGTCACCGAGAGCGTTACCAGGTAACGGTCACCGAGAGCGTTACCAGGTAACGGTCACCGAGAGCGTTACCAGGTAACGGTCACCGAGAGCGTTACCAGGTAACGGTCACCGAGAGCGTTACCAGGTAACGGCACCGAGTTACCAGGTAACGGTCACCGAGAGCGTCCTGGTCACCGAGAGCTTCCAGGTAACGGTCTCTTATTACCAGGTAACGGTCACCGAGGCTAACGGTCACCGAGAGCGTTACCAGGTAACGGGTCACCGAGAGCGTTACCAGGTAACGGTCACCGAGAGCGTTACCAGGTAACGGTCATTTTTGCGTTACCAGGTAACGGTCACCGAGAGCGTTACCAGGTAACGGTCACCGAGAGCGTTACCAGGTAACGGCGTCACCGGGAGCGTTACCAGGTAACGGTCACCGAGAGCGTTACCAGGTAACGGTCACCGAGAGCGTTACCAGGTAACGGTCACCGAGAGCGTTACCAGGTAACGGTCACCGAGAGCGTTACCAGGTAACGGTCACCGAGAGCGTTACCAGGTAACGGTCACCGAGCGCGTAGGTAACGGTCACCGAGAGTTACCAGGTAACGGTCACCGAGAGCGTTACCAGGTAACGGTCACCGAGAGTGTTACCAGGTAACGGTCACTAAGGTAACGTCACCGAGAGCGCACAGGTAACGGTCACCGAGAGCGCACCTGTAACGGTCACCGAGAGCCACCTGGTAACGGTCACTAAGAGCGTTACCATGTCAAGAGCGTTACCACGTAACGTCACCGAGAGCGACCAGGTAACGGTCACTGAGAGCGTTACCAGGTGGTCAAGAGCGTTACCACGTAACGGTCACTAAGAGTGTTACCACGTAACGGTCACTGAGAGCGTGACCACGTAACGGTCACTGAGAGCGTTACCACGTAACGGTCACTGAGAGCGTGACCACGTAACGGTCACTGAGAGCGTGACCACGTAACGGTCACTGAGAGCGTGACCACGTAACGGTCACTGAGAGCGTTACCACGTAACGGTCACTGAGAGCGTTACCACGTAACGGTCACTGAGAGCGTTACCACGTAACGGTCACTGAGAGCGTTACCACGTAACGGTCACTGAGAGCGTTACCACGTAACGGTCACTGAGAGCGTTACCACGTAACGGTCACTGAGAGCGTTACCACGTAACGGTCACTGAGAGCGAGTAACGGTCACTGAGAGCGTTACCACGTAACGGTCACTGAGAGCGTTACCACGTAACGGTCACTGAGAGCGTTACCACGTAACGGTCACTGAGAGTGTTACCACGCAACGGTCACTGAGAGTGTTACCACGCAACGGTCACTGAGAGTGTTACCACGCAACGGTCACTGAGAGTGTTACCACGTAACGGTCACTGAGAGTGTTACCACGCAACGGTCACTGAGAGTGTTACCACGTAACGGTCACTGAGAGTGTTACCACGTAACGGTCACTGAGAGTGTTACCACGTAACGGTCACTGAGAGTGTTACCACGTAACGGTCACTGAGAGTGTTAACCCAGAGATAACATAACTGTTACTCTTGTTACCCGTTCACTAGAGTGTTACCACGTAACGGTCACTGAGAGTTTCCCAGCCTCACGGTCACTGAGAGTGTTACCTGTATCACTGAGAGTGTTACCACGTAATCCAAGTCACTAAGAGTGTTACCGTAACGGTCACTGAGTGTTACCACGTAACGGTCACTAAGAGTGTTACCATCTGCTAAGAGTGTTACCACGTGAACCATGCCTGAGGTTCTCTGTTCAAAGAGTGTTACAACAACGGTCACTAAGAGTGTTACCACATCAACGGTCACTAAGAGTGTTACCAGAATGGTCAAAGAGTGTTACCCGCACGTAACGGTCACAAGAGTGTTACCACGTAACGGTCACTAAGAGTGTTACCACGTAACGGTCACTAAGAGTGTTACCACGTAACGGTCACTAAGAGTGTTACCACGTAACGGTCACTAAGAGTGTTACCATGTAACAACTAAGAGTGTTACCATAACGTCACTAAGAGTGTTACCACGTAACGGTCACTAAGAGTGTTACCACGTGTAAGAGTGTTACCATGTAACGGTCACTGAGAGTGTTACCATGTAACGGTCACTGAGAGTGTTACCGTAACGGACTAAGGGTGTTACCATGTAACGGTCACTAAGGGTGTTACCGTGTAGTGAGGTCACTGAGAGTGTTACCATGTAACGGTCACTGAGAGACCACGTAACGGTCACTAAGAGTGCAACCACTAAGTAACCAGTGACCTAAGAGTGTTACCACGTAACGTCACTAAGAGTGTTACCACGTAACGGTCACTAAGAGTGTTACCACGTAACGGTCACTAAGAGTGTTACCACGTAACGGTCACTGAGAGTGTTACCACGTAACGGGACTAAGAGTGTTACCACGTACGGTCACTAAGAGTGTTACCATGTAACGGTCACTAAGAGTGTTACCGTAACGGTCACTAAGAGTGTTACCAGTGTAACGCACTAAGAGTGTTACCATGTAAGTCACTAAGAGTGTAACCCAGAGATAACATAACTGTACTCTTGTTCCCGTTCTAGTCGCATGTTGTTTGCGGTGAATTTATCAGCCTCACAACGAGGGCCTGTATCAGCTGAACGTCTTCCTGCCTGCCGCAGTGGAGTCCTCGTCAGAGACTCGATCTGGAGATCTCCCTGAACCATGCCTGCAGGTTCTCTGTCCAACACAACAACAACCGCTACGGTACAACACACATCAACATCTAGCGAGTTTAGAGTGGAAGTATGGCATAGTGAGATCAGCTATTGTAACAGGAATAAGTATGGTACAGTGAGCCATCAACAGGAATAAGTATGGTACAGTGAGCCTGCAACAGGAATAAGTATGGGACAGTGAGCCTGCAACAGGAATAAGTATGGGACAGTGAGCCTGCAACAGGAATAAGTATGGGACAGTGAGCCTGCAACAGGAATAAGTATGGGACAGTGAGCCTGCAACAGGAATAACTATGGTACAGTGAGCCACAAGCTTTTAAGAGCATGTACACTGACTACACAAAACATTAGGAACACCTTCCTAATATTGAGTTGCACCCCCTTTTCCTCTCAGAACAGCCTCAGTTTGCCGGGGCCAAGGACTCCACAAGGTGTCGAAGGCGATCACATGGGATGTTGGACCATGCTGACTCCAATGCTTCCCTCAGATTGGGTGGTGGACCATGTTGACTCCAATGCTTCCCTCAGATTGGACCATGTTGACTCCAATGCTTCCCACCGATTGGGTGGTGGACCATGTTGACTCCAATGCTTCCCACCGATTGGACCATGTTGACTCCAATGCTTCCAATGCTTGTTGATTTTGGAAAAACCCAGCAGCGTTGCAGTTCTTGACACAAACCGGGGCGCCTGTCACCTACTACCATACCTCGTTCAAAGGCATTTAAATCTTCTGTCTTGCCCATTCACCCTCTAAATGGCACACATACACAATCCATGTCTCAATTGTATCAAGGCTTAAAAATCCTTCTTTAACCCGTCTCCTCCCCTTCATCTACACTGATTGAAGTGGATTTAACAAGTGACATCAATAAGGGATCATATCTTTCACCTGGATTCACCTGGTGAGTCGATGTCATGGAAAGAGCAGGTGTTCCTAATGCTTTGTCCAGTCAGTGTACAGTATACCTCACACATATCAACAGTTTCAGTGATTGACTCCAACCAGAAGTCACAATAAAAGTACGGAGTCCAGATTGTGAACTACCAGCTGTGGTAATTATAATGTGTTTTTAATGTCGAACTACCAGCTGTGGTAATTATGGTGTGTTTTAATGTCGAACTACCAGCTGTGGTAATTATGGTGTGTTTTAATGTCGAACTACCAGCTGTGGTAATTATGGTGTGTTTTAATGTCGAACAACCAGCTGTGGTAATTATGGTGTGTTTTAATGTCGAACTACCAGCTGTGGTAATATGGTGTGTTTTCATGTCGAACTACCAGCTGTGGTAATTATGGTGTTTTAATGTCGAACTAGCAGCTGTGGTAATTATGTGTGTTTTAATGTCGAACTACCAGCTGTGGTAATTATGGTGTGTTTTCATGTCGAACTACCAGCTGTGGTAATTATGTGTGTTTTCATGTCGAACTACCAGCTGTGGTAATTATGGTGTGTTTTAATGTCGAACTACCAGCTGTGGTAATTACGGTGTGTTTTAATGTCGAACTACCAGCTGTGGTAATTGGTGTGTTTTAATGTCGAACTACCAGCTGTGGTAATTATGGTGTGTTTTAATGTCGAACTACCAGCTGTGGTAATTATGGTGTTTTAATGTCGAACTAGCAGCTGTGGTAATTATGAACCTGGTGTTTTAATGTCGAACTACCAGCTGTGGTAATTATGTGTGTTTTCATGTCGAACTAGCAGCTGTGGTAATTATGTGTGTTTTTAATGTCGAACTAGCAGCTGTGGTAATTATGTGTGTTTTAATGTCGAACTACCAGCTGTGGTAATTATGTGTGTTTTAATGTCGAACTACCAGCTGTGGTAATTATGGTAATTATGTATGTTTTCATGTTTTCATGTCGAACTTACCAGCTGTGGTAATTATGGTGTGTTTTAATGTCGAACTACCAGCTGTGGTAATTATGTTTGTTTTAATGTCGAACTACCAGCTGTGGTAATTATGTGTGTTTCGATGCTAGTTCCGCTATCATCCATCTCACCATTCTTCTCCACTCTGGTTAGAGGCTTGACCCCAGAGAAGACCTCCGCCAGCTCGGTCATCCTCTCAGATCCCTCAGCTCGATAACTCTCCCATTTCAGCTGCTTCTCTGACAGCATCTTCTTGAACATCTGGGAGGGAAAATATACAGGGGGGGGGCAGATGGTGAATTCACCATTTATATTCAGAGACCCGATACGTCGGGGGGCAGATGGTGAATTCACCATTTATATTCAGAGACCCGATACGTCGGGGGGCAGATGGTGAATTCCACCATTTATATTCAGAGACCCAACATGTGTTTTTATTTTATTGTGTAATTACAACTTGACATATATGATACGGTTCAGACTCACCTCTTTGAGGGTGAACTCAAACTGGGCGGTGTCTAGGAGAACCTGGAACAGGATCTTGGGGTTGTACTTGGAGTCGTTGATCACCTGGTCTTGATCTGGCGCAGACGCTTGTTGTTGGGATCATAGGCTGCAAGAAGAAAAGACAACGCAGTTTAGGAATATAGTACCGCCTGGCGTACACAGCGCCGCCTGGTGTAATATAGAGCACCTGGCGTGATATAGGAGCACCCTGGCGTGATACAGGAGCACCCTGGCGTGATACAGGAGCACCTGGCGTGATACAGGAGCACCTGGCGTGATACAGGAGCACCTGGCGTGATACAGCGCCACCTGGCGTGATACAGCGCCGCCTGGCGTGATATAGGAGCGCCTGGCGTGATATAGGAGCGCCTGGCGTGATATAGGAGCGCCTGGCGTGATATAGGAGCGCCTGGCGTGATATAGGAGCGCCTGGCGTGATACAGGAGCGCCTGGCGTGATATAGGAGCGCCTGGTGTGATATAGGAGCGCCTGGCCTGATATAGGAGCACCTGGCGTGATATAGGAGCACCTGGCGTGATATAGGAGCGCCTGGCCTGATATAGGAGCGCCTGGCCTGATATGGGAGCACCCTGGCGTGATATAGGAGCGCCTGGTGTGATATAGGAGCACCTATATATATTCATAAGGCCTTTATGGATGCTTCCTGAACCCTTTACGGATGCTTCCTGAACCCTTTACGGATGCTTCCTGAACCCTTTACGGATGCTTCCTGAACCCTTCATAAGGCCTTTATGGATGCTTCCTGTACCCTTTACGGATGCTTCCTGTACCCTTTACGGATGCTTCCTGAACCCTTTACGGATGCTTCCTGAACCCTTTACGGATGCTTCCTGAACCCTTTACGGATGCTTCCTGAACCCTTTACGGATGCTTCCTGAACCCTTTACGGATGCTTCCTGAAACCCTTACGGATGCTTCCTGAACCCTTTACGGATGCTTCCTGAACCCTTTACGGCCCTCCTGATGCTTCCTTTACGGATGCTTCCTGAACCCTTTACGGATGCTTCCTGAACCCTTTACGGATGCTTCCTGAACCCTTTACGGATGCTTCCTGAACCCTGCTTCGGAACCCTTTCCTGAACCCTTTACGGATGCTTCCTGAACCCTTTACGGATGCTTCCTGAACCCTTTACGGATGCTTCCTGAACCCTTCATAAGGCCTTTATGGATGCTTCCTGTACCCTTTACGGATGCTTCCTGAACCCTTTACGGATGCTTCCTGAACCCTTTACGGATGCTTCCTGAACCCTTTACGGATGCTTCCTGAACCCTTTACGGATGCTTCCTGAACCCTTTACGGATGCTTCCTGAACCCTTTACGGATGCTTCCTGAACCCTTCATAAGGCCTTTATGGATGCTTCCTGTACCCTTCACGGATGCTTCCTGAACCCTTTACGGATGCTTCATGAACCCTTTATGGATGCTTCATGAACCCTTTATGGATGCTTCATGAACCCTTTATGGATGCTTCATGGATGCTTCCTGAACCCTTTATGGATGCTTCCTGAACCCTTTATGGATGCTTCCTGAACCCTTTATGGATGCTTCATGAACCCTTTATGGATGCTTCATGAACCCTTTATGGATGCTTCATGAACCCTTTATGGATGCTTCATGAACCCTTTATGGATGCTTCATGAACCTTCATGAACCCTTTATGGATGCTTCATGAACCCTTTATGGATGCTTCATGAACCCTTTATGGATGCTTCATGAACCCTTTATGGATGCTTCATGAACCCTTTATGGATGCTTCATGAACCCTTTATGGATGCTTCATGAACCCTTTATGGATGCTTCATGAACCCTTTATGGATGCTTCATGAACCCTTCATAAGGCCTTTATGGATGCTTCCTGAACCCTTCATAAGGCCTTTATGGATGCTTTGTGAACCCTTCATAAGGCCTTTATTAATGCTTCCATAAATCAGTAGTAAGCTCATTTGATGCATGGACCTAGACGCCAACAGAAAGGCCCTACCTGAGTCTGCAGTGTGTAGCATCAGCCAGCGTATGGAAACGTTACAGTCCCGGAGACAGTTGAGCAGCTTAGGGACGTTATCCAGGACGATCTCCTCCTCAGGAACCCTTCCTTCAGCAGCTGCTGGATCTGTGGCCTCAGACCCTCCATGCTGACTGAATAACGACTGGCCTAGAGGAGGGTTGACGACGGTTGGTTATAGGGTGTTATAACATGGCGGGGGTCATAAGCAGTCCCTCCATGCTGACTGAATAACGACTGGCCTAGAGGAGGTTGACGACGGTTGGTTATAGGGTGTTATAACATGGCAGGGCGGGGGGGGGGGGGGGGGGGTCATAAGCAGTCCCTCGAACCTTCCACATTTTCCACAACAACTTGTGAAGGATATGATGGGAGAGTCACGTCCGTAGCAAGGCCTGATGGGAAACCCGAGTGAAAACCATTTCACGTAAGCAGACGTTTTGTCAGTAAGCCCGTTCGCCTCCGTACCTGCTCTCTGATATTGGCTGAGTCCAGGGTGTAGTTGAGGGCGATCTTGGCAGCTTTATACGGTTCCCAGGCCTCCACCAGATTCACAGTGATTCCCATGTAGACACTGATGACCTGCAGAGGGAGAAATTGGCAATACTTGAAACCAGCGTAACGGCTGGAGACCGAGGGAAATATACCGCATCAAGACAAACAAGTACTCTAAATGTTTTTCCTAGTATTCAGGGAAGTAGAGATTAGATACAGTCTCTCACCCAGTTATCAGGGAAGTAGAGTTTAGATACAGTCTCTCACCCAGTTAACAGGAAGTAGAGTCAGTCTCTCACCCAGTTATCAGGAAGTAGAGTCAGTCTCTCACCCAGTTAACAGGGAAGTAGAGATTAGATACAGTCTCTCACCCAGTTAACAGGGAAGTAGAGTCAGTCTCTCACCCAGTTAACAGGGAAGTAGAGTCAGTCTCTCACCCAGTTATCAGGGAAGTAGAGTTTAGATGCAGTCTCTCACCCAGTTAACAGGGAAGTAGAGTCAGTCTCTCACCCAGTTATCAGGAAGTAGAGTCAGTCTCTCACCCAGTTATCAGGAAGTAGAGTCAGTCTCTCACCCAGTTAACAGGGAAGTAGAGTCAGTCTCTCACCCAGTTAACAGGGAAGTAGAGTCAGTCTCTCACCCAGTTATCAGGGAAGTAGAGTCAGTCTCTCACCCAGTTATCAGGGAAGTAGAGTCAGTCTCTCACCCAGTTAACAGGGAAGTAGAGTTTAGATGCAGTCTCTCACCCAGTTATCAGGGAAGTAGAGTCAGTCTCTCACCCAGTTATCAGGGAAGTAGAGTTTAGATACAGTCTCTCACCCAGTTATCAGGGAAGTAGAGTCAGTCTCTCACCCAGTTATCAGGGAAGTAGAGTCAGTCTCTCACCCAGTTATCAGGGAAGTAGAGTCAGTCTCTCACACCCAGTTAACAGGGAAGTAGAGTCAGTCTCTCACCCAGTTAACAGGGAAGTAGAGTCAGTCTCTCACCCAGTTATCAGGGAAGTAGAGTTTAGATACAGTCTCTCACCCAGTTAACAGGGAAGTAGAGTCAGTCTCTCACCCAGTTATCAGGGAAGTAGAGTTTAGATACAGTCTCTCACCCAGTTATCAGGAAGTACTTGTCCACTATCTCCCCATCTTGGCCTGTTGAGTCCTGAAGTATGGAGGGAATGAAGTAGAGACAGACATACAGCATGGCAGCCTGGTTAGCCAACGCTGTGCTTCGGTGCTCAGGCAGAGGGTACGCAGACACCTGGGAGACACAGGACAGCTTTAGGAGACACAGGACAGCTTTAGGAGACACAGGACAGCTTTAGAGAGACACAGGACAGCTTTAGAGAGACACAGGACAGCTTTAGAGAGACAGGACAGCTTTAGAGAGACAGGACAGCTTTAGAGACACAGGACAGCTTTAGGAGACACAGGACAGCTTTAGGAGACACAGGACAGCTTTAGGAGACACAGGACAGCTTTAGGAGACACAGGACAGCTTTAGGAGACACAGGACAGCTTTAGGAGACACAGGACAGCTTTAGGAGACACAGGACAGCTTTAGGAGACACAGGACAGCTTTAGGAGACACAGGACAGCTTTAGGAGACACAGGACAGCTTTAGGAGACACAGACAGCTTTAGGAGACATTGCACAGGACAGCTTTAGGAGACACAGACAGCTTTAGGAGACACAGCATGATACAAATATATTGAATAAAACATTAAAGACAATGTAATATTGTAGCATTAGTGAGTGTGTAAGAAATGTCATTCAGGTCAAGATACCAACCACTAGGCTACCCTGGGGGCATGGTAGCCTAGTGGTTAGAGCGTTGACTAGTAACCTAAAGGTTGCAAGTTCAAATCCCGAGCTGACAAGGAACAAATCTGTCGTTCTGCCCTGAACAGGCAGTTAACCCATTGTTCCCAGGCCGTCATTGAAAAAATAAGAATTTGTTCTTAACTGACTTGCCTGGTTAAATAAAAATAATAAAAGGGAACCAATGGGGTGTTTACATTACTAACTAGGAGAACAGTGGGTTAGTATGACACGAGTAATTCCTTTTACAAAGAAAACAAATGGTTTAAAAATAATAATAACAACAATAATAACAACAACAACAATAATAGTAATAATAACAATAATAATAATAACAATAATAATAACAATAACAATAATAACAATAACAACAATAATAATAACAATAACAATAATAATAATAATAACAACAATAATAATAATAACAATAATAATAACAACAATAATAATAACAATAATAACAACAACAACAACAACAACAACAATAATAACAACAACACCAATAATAATAATAATAACAATAATAATAACAATAATAACAACAACAACAATAATAATAATAATAACAGTCTTACCTGGTTATAGATGTCATCAGAGCGCAGCCTCCCGATCACCATGCTGATGAAGGTAGAACTGATCGGTACTCTCTGGAAGTAGCTCTCAGGGTAGTTAGCTGGCCGCTTGCTGATTGGCTGGAGTAGCCAGTACCCGCAGCAGCTTTTACAGATGTCATCCAGGTTAGAGTCCGCTGAGGAGCGGGCAGCACTGGACACACAAACAGGACATGTATAGCTAGTAGCACGCTCCAATCAAATGGTTGTTTTTCTTCATTCAAATTATAGATACTACTACAATACTGTAGTACTACTACAGTATGATAGATAGTAGTATTATAGAGAGTATTACAGTATTATAGAGAGTATTATAGCATTGTAGATAGTACTACAGTATTATAGATAGTAGTAGTATTATAGAGAGTATTACAGTATTATAGAGAGTATTACAGTATTATAGAGAGTATTACAGTATTATAGAGAGTATTACAGTATTGTAGAGAGTATTACAGTATTGTAGATATCATAGTATTATAGATAGTAGTATAGATATCATCATAGTAGTATAGATAGTATTACAGTAGTATAGATAGTAGTATAGTATTATAGATAGTACTACAGTATTATAGATAGTACTACAGTATTATAGATAGTACTACAGTATTATAGATAGTACTACAGTATTATAGATAGTACTACAGTATTATAGATAGTACTACAGTATTATAGATAGTATTACAGTATTATAGAGAGTATTACAGATAGTAGTACAGTATTATATATAATAGTATAGATAATATTACAGTATTATATATAGTAATATAGATAGTATTACAGTATTATATATAGTAGTATAGATAGTATTGTAGTATTACAGATAGTATTACTGACACCATTAAAGGGTCCCTGACAAAATAACAGAGAGGATTGATTCTTAAAAGGAATGTATAAAGGATGTAGAAGCCATTATAGAGAGTATTATAGATACTATCATAGTATTATAGGATTGTATAAAGGATGTTGAAGCCATTTTCCCCCCAAAACAGCAGCAAAGGTCTCACCTGTATCTATAGTAGGACACCAGCATCCTCTCTGACCTCCCCTCCATCTTCTGGTCAATAACCAACAGCATGACTCCATAGAGATACAGCGCCTCACACTGGTTAACAAGGACACAAACAGCACATGGTAGGACTCTCACATACCTAAAGGACATTCAGGACCTCACACTGGTTAACAAGGAGACACACAACACATCAGGACTCTAACATACCTTCAGGACATCGCCAAACATACAGGGACGATTTTCCTAAATGTATATAAGTTGATCATAGAGCTGCTACCCCCCCCGGGGCCTTCTACAAAATCTAAGTAATTACAAGAGATTGGGCGGCAGGGTAGCCTAGTGGTTAGAGGGGTAGGCAGGTGGTTAGAGCGTTGGACTAGTAACCGAAGGTTGCAAGATCGAATCTCCCGAGCTGACG
Source organism: Oncorhynchus gorbuscha (assembly GCF_021184085.1). Taxonomy (NCBI): domain Eukaryota; kingdom Metazoa; phylum Chordata; class Actinopteri; order Salmoniformes; family Salmonidae; genus Oncorhynchus; species Oncorhynchus gorbuscha. The sequence goes on along the minus strand of NW_025746580.1, from coordinate 37,080 downwards.
AGGTACAAATCTGTCGTTCTGCCCCTGAACAAGGCTAGTTAACCCACTGTTCCCTGAACAAGGCTAGTTAACCCACTGTTCCCCTGAACAAGGCTAGTTAACCACTATTCCCCCTGAACAAGGCTAGTTAACCCACTATTCCCCTGAACAAGGCTAGTTAACCCACTATTCCCCGAACAAGGCTAGTTAACCCACTGTTCCCCGAACAAGGCTAGTTAACCCACTGTTCCCCTGAACAAGGCTAGTTAACCCACTGTTCCCTGAACAAGGCTAGTTAACCCACTATTCCCTGAACAAGGCTAGTTAACCCACTGTTCCCTGAACAAGGCTAGTTAACCCACTGTTCCCTGAACAAGGCTAGTTAACCCACTGTTCCCTGAACAAGGCTAGTTAACCGTTGAAAATACTAATTTATTCGACGAGTAAACTAAACATGTAAAGAAATGTTGTTGTTTTACCAGGAGCTGTTTTCCATCCTCATTCAGCAGCACCGTCTCCAGGGTCTGTTGAATGTAAACTCCTTCATACAGATCATCCAGGTACCTGGAGAGAAGAACAGCTGATTAGATAAAGCATGGTGAGGAGACAAAACAGACAGACAGGTAATTCTGTATGACTGACAGACAGACAGACAAACAGACAGACAAACAGACAGACAGGTAATTCTGTAAGACAGACAGACAGACAAACAGACAGACAGGTAATTCTGTAAGACAGACAGACAGACAGACAAACAGTCAGACAGACAGGTAATTCTGTAAGACAGACAGACAGACAAACAGTCAGACAGACAGGTAATTCTGTAAGACATACAAACAGACAGACAGGTAATTCTGTAAGACAGACAGACAGACAGACAGACAGACAGACAGACAGACAGACAGACAGACAGACAGACAGACAGACAGACAGACAGACAGACAGACAATTCTGTATGACAGACAGACGACAATTCTGTATGACAGACAGACGAACAGGTAATTCTGTATGACAGACAAACACAGACAAACAGACAGACAGGTAATTCTGTATGACAGACAGACAATTCTGTAAGACAGACAGACAGACAATTCTGTATGACAGACAGACAGACAATTCTGTATGACAGACAGACAGACAGACAGGTAATTCTGTATGACAGACAGGTAATTCTGTATGACAGACAGGTAATTCTGTATGACAGACAAACAAACAGACAAACAGACAGACAGGTAATTCTGTAAGACAGACAGACAAACAGACAGACAGGTAATTCTGTAAGACAGACAGACAGACAGACAAACAGTCAGACAGACAGGTAATTCTGTAAGACATACAAACAGACAGACAGGTAATTCTGTAAGACAGACAGACAGAGACAGACAGACAGACAGACAGACAGACAGACAGACAGACAGACAGACAGACAGACAGACAGACAGACAGACAGACAGACAGACAGACAGACAGACACAGGTAATTCTGTATGACCTGATTAGATCAACGATGTACTTGTGGACACTTTCAAACGCCAGGTAGAACCGTGAGAGTATCTCCAGGTTGTTCTCCCGGAACTCATCGTCCAGATCCTGCAGATCTGGTTTGGCTTCTAGCTTACTGTCGTAGTACTCTGGACCCTGGAAGGCAACAGGAGTATATAAATATAGTATATATATATAGTTCATAACTTGAATGATTGTCGTAGTACTCTGGACCCTGGAAGGCAACAGGAGTATATAAATATAGTATATATATATATAGTTCATAACTTGAATGATTGTCGTAGTACTCTGGACCCTGGAAGGCAACAGGAGAATATAAATATAGTATATATATATAGTTCATAACTTGAATGACTGTCGTAGTACTCTGGACCCTGGAAGGCAACAGGAGTATATAAATATAGTATATATATATAGTTCATAACTTGAATGACTGTCGACAGTACTCTGGACCCTGGAAGACTGTCGTAACAGGAGTATAGGAATATAGTATATATATATATAGTTCATAACTTGAATGATTGTCGTAGTACTCTGGACCCTGGAAGGCAACAGGAGAATATAAATATAGTATATATATATAGTTCATAACTTGAATGACTGTCGTAGTACTCTGGACCCTGGAAGGCAACAGGAGTATATAAATATAGTATATATATATAGTTCATAACTTGAATGACTGTCAGTACTCTGGACCCTGGAAGGCAACAGGAGTATATAAATATAGTATATATATATAGTTCATAACTGGAATGACTGTCGTAGTACTCTGGACCCTGGAAGGCAACAGGGAGAATATAAATATAGTATATATATATAGTTCATAACTTGAATGACTGTCGTAGTACTCTGGACCCTGGAAGGCAACAGGGAGAATATAAATATAGTATATATATATATAGTTCATAACTTGAATGACTGTCGTAGTACTCTGGACCCTGGAAGGCAACAGGAGTATATAAATATAGTATATATATATAGTTCATAACTTGAATGACTGTCGTAGTACTCTGGACCCTGGAAGGCAACAGGATAATATAAATATAGTATATATATATAGTTCATAACTGGAATGACTGTCGTAGTATTCTGGACCCTGGAAGGCAACAGGATAATATAAATATAGTATATATATATATATATATAGTTCATAACTTGAAAGACTGTCGTAGTACTCTGGACCCTGGAAGGCAACAGGAGAATATAAATATAGTATATATATATAGTTCATAACTGGAATGACTGTCGTAGTACTCTGGACCCTGGAAGGCAACAGGGAGAATATAAATATAGTATATATATATATATAGTTCATAACTTGAATGACTGTCGTAGTACTCTGGACCCTGGAAGGCAACAGGGAGAATATAAATATAGTATATATATATATATATAGTTCATAACTTGAATGACTGTCGTAGTACTCTGGACCCTGGAAGGCAACAGGAGTATATAAATATAGTATATATATATATATAGTTCATAACTTGAATGACTGTCGTAGTACTCTGGACCCTGGAAGGCAACAGGAGTATATAAATATATATATATATATATAGTTCATAACTTGAATGACTGTCGTAGTACTCTGGACCCTGGAAGGCAACAGGAGAATATAAATATAGTATATATATATAGTTCATAACTGGAATGACTGTCGTAGTACTCTGGACCCTGGAAGGCAACAGGGAGAATATAAATATAGTATATATATATATAGTTCATAACTTGAATGACTGTCGTAGTACTCTGGACCCTGGAAGGCAAAGGGAGAATATAAATATAGTATATATATATATATAGTTCATAACTTGAATGACTGTCGTAGTACTCTGGACCTGGAAGGCAACAGGGAGAATATAAATATAGTATATATATATATATAGTTCCATAGCAGAATGACTGTCGTAGTACTCTGGACCCTGGAAGGCAACAGGAGAATATAAATATAGTATATATATATATAGTTCATAACTTGAATGACTGTCGTAGTACTCTGGACCCTGGAAAACAGGAGTATATAAATATAGTATATATATATATAGTTCATAACTTGAATGACTGTCGTAGTACTCTGGACCCTGGAAGGCAACAGGAGTATATAAATATAGTATATATATATATATAGTTCATAACTTGAATGACTGTCGTAGTACTCTGGAAGGCAACAGGAGAATATAAAGGGTTACTCATGGACATAATATTATCCCTGTTCTTCATCATCATCATCATCATCATCTTGCCTGTGCCGTTCTGTACCATCTCTCATTCATACATCTTTATGTACATATTCTTCATCCCTTTACACTTGTGTGTATAAGGTAGTAGCTGTGGAATTGTTAGGTTAGATTACTCGTTGGTTAGTACTGCGTTGCCGGAACTAGAAGCACAAGCATTTCGCTGCACTCGCATTAACATCTGCTAACCCATGTGTATGTGACCAAATACAATTTGATTTGATTTGTACTTCATCATCATCATCATCATCATGCCATAACACATTCTAAACAATCTAGTTCATAGATGACAGATGACAATCACATAACTGGAAAGACCTAACCATGACACTGGCGGTGTGTGTGTCCATTATCTAAGGAGGTGCACCCCAAACAATGTCCTTTCACTGTGATCTCATCTCACACTCATTGAACAAGACAACCCCCTCCTCCCCCATCTCAACCTTGAAGTAGCTGAAGTCACAGATGATGTCTCCGTATTTCTGCTGGTCGCTCTTGTCTTTGAGTCTGAAGACAGCAGGGATGAACTCCGAGAGGCGGAGGAGCTCGGCGATGATAGCGTTTCCCCGGGACACGATCCTCAGCACCGCCTGACCACACAGGTTGTTTTCCGCCAGGAAATCCACCATGGCGACGGTCTCAGGTCGACAAAGGCACCTCTGCAATTCGGGCTCTGGCCCACTTCTACTCTAGTATTGTGTAAAACAAAAAAAGAAGAAGAGAAACAGCTGCCACAGGTTAAACAAGAGACTAAAACTGCATCTCTAAATAGTATTCATGTGTATAATGTTAACGAGTTCAGATAGCTACATGAAATAATTGTATATGTAGTTATCACCAGCAGGATAGTTTGAAGCAAGTGGCCGGAAAGATATTTTGCAACAAGCGGTGAATTCTACCGAACCGAGCCATGACTAGTTTTCAACTTTCTAAATGTTTTCCATGCATCATTTCACAACCGTACTCACCTTAATTAAGGTATACACCTATAGGATCGTGTCGTTGCTCGCTAAATGTTGACCGTTTCAAGTTTTTACAATTCAATTCCTGTTTACCATCACATGACAAACCACATGATTCATCTTCCCTGCAGAGTGTTTGTGGACCACGAGGTGGCGACGAAGTCAAGACTAAAGAGCAGGGGGATTTTCTTCTTCGTGTGAATTTTCTGCCGCTTCTTCTTCTTCGTTGCTATTATGGCGGTCCGCAAACAAATATTATAGGTGCATGTCGCCACCTACTGTATTGGCTGTGTATCAGCCTACTATTCTGTGGAATGAATTCATTGCTTTGTGAAAAATTGGCCGACTAATTAACCCTTCACCCATTAAAACCTCACCACTATACACTATCTAACCCTGTACCTATAGACTATCTACTATCTAACCCTGTACCTATACACTATCTAACCCTGTACCTATACACTATCTACTATCTAACCCTGTACCTATACACTATCTAACCCTGTACCTATACACTATCTAACCCTGTACCTATACACTATCTACTATCTAACCCTGTACCTATAGACTATACTATCTAACCCTGTACCTATACACTATCTAACCCTGTACCTATACACTATCTAACCCTGTACCTATACACTATCTACTATCTAACCCTGTACCTATAGACTATACTATCTAACCCTGTACCTATACACTATCTACTATCTAACCCTGTACCTATACACTATCTAACCCTGTACCTATACACTATCTACTATCTAACCCTGTACCTATACACTATCTACTATCTAACCCTGTACCTATAGACTATACTATCTAACCCTGTACCTATACACTATCTAACCCTGTACCTATACACTATCTAACCCTGTACCTATACACTATCTACTATCTAACCCTGTACCTATAGACTATACTATCTAACCCTGTACCTATAGACTATACTATCTAACCCTGTACCTATACACTATCTAACCCTGTACCTATACACTATCTACTATCTAACCCTGTACCTATAGACTATACTATCTAACCCTGTACCTATAGACTATACTATCTAACCCTGTACCTATAGACTATACTATCTAACCCTGTACCTATACACTATCTAACCCTGTACCTATACACTATCTAACCCTGTACCTATACACTATCTACTATCTAACCCTGTACCTATAGACTATACTATCTAACCCTGTACCTATACACTATCTAACCCTGTACCTATACACTATCTAACCCTGTACCTGTACACTATCTACTATCTAACCCTGTACCTATAGACTATACTATCTAACCCTGTACCTATACACTATCTAACCCTGTACCTATACACTATCTAACCCTGTACCTATACACTATCTACTATCTAACCCTGTACCTATAGACTATACTATGTAACCCTGTACCTATAGACTATACTATCTAACCCTGTACCTATACACTATCTAACCCTGTACCTATACACTATCTAACCCTGTACCTATACACTATCTACTATCTAACCCTGTACCTATAGACTATACTATCTAACCCTGTACCTATAGACTATACTATCTAACCCTGTACCTATAGACTATACTATCTAACCCTGTACCTATACACTATCTAACCCTGTACCTATACACTATCTAACCCTGTACCTATACACTATCTACTATCTAACCCTGTACCTATAGACTATACTATCTAACCCTGTACCTATAGACTATACTATCTAACCCTGTACCTATACACTATCTAACCCTGTACCTATACACTATCTAACCCTGTACCTATACACTATCTACTATCTAACCCTGTACCTATACACTATCTACTATCTAACCCTGTACCTATACACTATCTACTATCTAACCCTGTACCTATACACTATCTACTATCTAACCCTGTACCTATACACTATCTAACCCTGTACCTGTACACTATCTACTATCTAACCCTGTACCTATACACTATCTACTATCTAACCCTGTACCTATACACTATCTAACCCTGTACCTGTACACTATCTACTATCTAACCCTGTACCTATACACTATCTAACCCTGTACCTGTACACTATCTAACCCTGTACCTATACACTATCTAACCCTGTACCTATACACTATCTACTATCTAACCCTGTACACTATCTACTATCTAACCCTGTACCTATACACTATCTAACCCTGTACCTATACACTATCTACTATCTAACCCTGTACCTATACACTATCTACTATCTAACCCTGCACCTATACACTATCTAACCCTGTACCTATACACTATCTAACCCTGTACCTGTACACTATCTACTATCTAACCCTGTACCTATACACTATCTAACCCTGTACCTATACACTATCTAACCCTGTACCTGTACACTATCTACTATCTAACCCTGTACCTATA
>NW_025746580.1:22500-25000 GCF_021184085.1 Oncorhynchus gorbuscha | reverse complement strand
TTTAAAGGGTTAAGGTTAGGAGTTAGTTTAAAGGGTTAAGGTTAGGGGTTAGTTTAAAGGGTTAAGGTTAGGAGTTAGTTTAAAGGGTTAAGGTTAGGAGTTAGTTTAAAGGGTTAAGGTTAGGAGTTAGTTTAAAGGGTTAAGGATAGGAGTTAGTTTAAAGGTTTAAGGTTAGGGGTTAGTTTATAGGGTTAAGGTTAGGAGTTAGTTTAAAGGGTTAAGGTTAGGAGTTAGTTTAAAGGGTTAAGGTTAGGAGTTAGTTTAAAGGGTTAAGGATAGGAGTTAGTTTAAAGGTTTAAGGTTAGGGGTTAGTTTATAGGGTTAAGGTTAGGAGTTAGTTTAAAGGTTAGGAGGTAGTTTAAAGGGTTAAGGTTAGGGGTTAGTTTAAAGGGTTAAGGTTAGGAGTTAGTTTAAAGGGTTAAGGTTAGGAGTTAGTTTAAGGTTAGGGGTTAGTTTAAAGGGTTAAGGTTAGGAGTTAGTTTAAAGGGTTAAGGTTAGGAGTTAGTTTAAAGGGTTAAGGTTAGGAGTTAGTTTAAAGGGTTAAGGTTAGGAGTTAGTTTAAAGGGTTAAGGATAGGAGTTAGTTTAAAGGTTTAAGGTTAGGGGTTAGTTTATAGGGTTAAGGTTAGGAGTTAGTTTAAAGGGTTAAGGTTAGGAGTTAGTTTAAAGGGTTAAGGTTAGGAGTTAGTTTAAAGGGTTAAGGATAGGAGTTAGTTTAAAGGTTTAAGGTTAGGGGTTAGTTTATAGGGTTAAGGTTAGGAGTTAGTTTAAAGGTTAGGAGGTAGTTTAAAGGGTTAAGGTTAGGGGTTAGTTTAAAGGGTTAAGGTTAGGAGTTAGTTTAAAGGTTAGGAGGTAGTTTAAAGGGTTAAGGTTAGGGGTTAGTTTAAAGGGTTAAGGTTAGGAGTTAGTTTAAAGGGTTAAGGTTAGGGGTTAGTTTAAAGGGTTAAGGTTAGGAGTTAGTTTAAAGGGTTAAGGTTAGGAGTTAGTTTAAAGGGTTAAGGTTAGGAGTTAGTTTAAAGGGTTAAGGATAGGAGTTAGTTTAAAGGTTTAAGGTTAGGGGTTAGTTTATAGGGTTAAGGTTAGGAGTTAGTTTAAAGGGTTAAGGTTAGGAGTTAGTTTAAAGGGTTAAGGTTAGGAGTTAGTTTAAAGGGTTAAGGATAGGAGTTAGTTTAAAGGTTTAAGGTTAGGGGTTAGTTTATAGGGTTAAGGTTAGGAGTTAGTTTAAAGGTTAGGAGGTAGTTTAAAGGGTTAAGGTTAGGGGTTAGTTTAAAGGGTTAAGGTTAGGAGTTAGATTAAAGGGTTAAGGTTAGGAGTTAGTTTAAGGTTAGGGGTTAGTTTAAAGGGTTAAGGTTAGGAGTTAGTTTAAAGGGTTAAGGTTAGGAGTTAGTTTAAAGGGTTAAGGTTAGGAGTTAGTTTAAAGGGTTAAGGTTAGGAGTTAGTTTAAAGGGTTAAGGTTAGGAGTTAGTTTAAAGGGTTAAGGTTAGGAGTTAGTTTAAAGGGTTAAGGTTAGGAGTTAGTTTAAAGGGTTAAGGTTAGGGGTTAGTTTAAAGGGTTAGGGGTTAGTTTAAAGGGTTAAGGTTAGGAGTTAGTTTAAAGGTTAGGAGGTAGTTTAAAGGGTTAAGGTTAGGAGGTAGTTTAAAGGGTTAAGGTTAGGGGTTAGTTTAAAGGGATAAGGTTAGGAGTTAGTTTAAAGGGTTAAGGTTAGATTTAGTGTTAGCTAACATGCTAAGTTGTTGCATAGAAGCTAAAAAGTAGCAAGTAGTTGCAAATTTGCTAATTAGCTTAAATGCTAAAGTTGTCTGTGATGAGATTTGAACACCTAAACGTTCGCATTATAAGCCCACCCATCCACGCTGACCAACCAACCTACTTTAGTCTTTGCCTTGAGTAACCATTTGTCTTACGTAACCACACCAAACATATAATGTACATTTTTGTATATCGGATTTTTTCATTTAGTATGTTACGTCTAGTCTATGTGACCAGGTTGCCTTATCAGTAGAAACTGTGTCGAAGCTCAACAAGACAAGACAGACAGGGTAGCTCAACAAGACAGACGGGGTAGCTCAACAAGACAGACGGGGTAGCTCAACAAGACAGACGGGGAAGCTCAACAAGACAGACGGGGTAGCTCAACAAGATAGACGGAGTAGCTCAACAAGACAGACGGGGTAGCTCAACAAGACAGACGGGGTAGCTCAACAAGACAGACAGGGTAGCTCAACAAGACAGACGGGGTAGCTCAACAAGACAGACGGGGTAGCTCAACAAGACAGACAGGGTAGCTCAACAAGACAGACGGGGTAGCTCAACAAGACAGACGGGGTATTCTCAGACTCGCCATTGCCACTGGGTCTACGTTTCACCAAAAAGGTGGGCGTCACAAACACCAAGAATATTATTTTTCATTTGATCCAACTCTCTACTCAATACTTCCCCACTGATCACTCCTTTGAGCAGCGCCCTGACCCGAGTAGTGATGGGATTTCGAGGCGGCAGGG